>NC_090242.1:12294781-12427281 GCF_024489055.1 Chanodichthys erythropterus | reverse complement strand
TCAAATTTCAGCCCCATAGATTTTTTTTAATTCATTTTTTTAACTGCCTATTTTGGGGCATCATTAAATATGCACCGATTCAGGCTGCGGCCCCTTTAAATTCTCGTGCTCCCCACCCACGGAGCTTGCGACTGCCTTAAACAGCATAAACAAAGTTCACACAGCTAATATAACCCTCAAAATGGATCTTTACAAAGTGTTCGTCATGCAGCATGTCTAATTGCCTAAGTTTGGTATTTATTTGGATGTTTACATTTGATTCTGAATGAGTTTGATAGTGCTCCGTGGCTAAAGCTAACATTACACACTGTAGGAGAGATTTATAAAGAATGAAGTTGTGTTTATGAATTATACAGACTGCAAGTGTTTAATAATGAAAATAGCGATGGCTCTTGTCTCTGTGAATACAGTAACAAGAAACAATGGTAACTTTAACCACATTTAACAGTACATTAGCAACATGCTAACAAAACATTTAGAAAGACAATTTACAAATATCACTAAAAATATCATGATATCATGGATCATGTAAGTTATTATTGCTCCATCTACCATTTTTCGCTATTGTTCTTGCTTGCTTACCTAGTCTGATGATTCAGCTGTGCACAGATCCAGACGTTAATACTGGCTGCCCTTGTGTAATGCCTGGAACATGAGCTGGCATATGCAAATATTGGGGGCGTACATATTAATGATCCCGCCTGTTACGTAACAGTCTGTTTTATGTTGAGATTCGCCTGTTCTTCAGAGGTCTTTTAAACAAATCAAATTTACATAAGAAGGAGGAAACAACGGTGTTTGAGACTCACTGTATGTCATTTCCATGTACTGAACTTTTGTTATTCAATTCAACTATGCCAAGGTAAATTCAATTTTCCATTCTACGGCAAAAGTTTAGGGGAAGCCAGAATGTGTATCCATCGACAGAAACATATATTAGCCTAACTCTGTTTTATTTATTTTCAACAAGCCATATTATAGATGTGTATGCGTTGTCAGATATGAGATGAACTGCGTATGGAGAACGGTATGGTTCTATTTTTTACAGAGAACCGTTACGCCCCTAATGTGTACTGAGGTTTTTTAAGGGCTTTCTAACACATTGCACTGAAACCGATCACTTGCTGTTTGTGTTTGTCCTTACCCAGTGTGTACTATCATCTTCAAGGAGCTGCAGACGTTCCTACCCATCAAACACCCTGTTCTGGTTTTTTAAAGCCGGCTTTTGCTCGGGTGTCCGCTTCTATCAGAGTCTTACCTGCCCCGGGTGAACTGAAAGGTCAGCTGTCTTTCTCACACTCCCACTCTGGAATCAGGGGACATTTGCCTCTTGTGAACTATAGGGCCAGAACACCTTTCTGACTTCTGGCAGAATGTGAATGGATATATTCAGAATGGCATACTATGGTACTTGTGCAGTATGCATATTTATGTGTGCAGTATGAGATGTTTTTTGTATGTGTTGTATGATCTGAAATATTTTTTTTTCAATATTCAGTATACAACCTGAGCATGTTTCATTTAAAACTGTTTGCACTTGACCTTCCATATTTTGTGTTTTGTGAAGAAATATCACTGCCTTGACTCCTTGACTACTTCATCAGACTGCCACAAGTTAATGGATTAAAACTGCAAAATAAACATACTTCTGATAGACCCCAAACAGGTTTCTTGATCACTCCTCCTATCTGCCATAGAGTGCAACACTGCCCGCCCACTTTATTAGCGGCGTTGGTTCTGGAAGTTTTTTTCCCATTCATTTCTCCTATAGGGATTTTGAAAAGTCTTTGTTAAAGCGTTATAAGCAATGAACCAAACCAACCAGCTACGAGGTGAATCATATTGCAAACTCTGAAGAAACAAAAAGGTATTTGAAAAGCAGACAAAAATACAAAGGTACAAGACTGGGTACTTAACGGCTTTAGTGCTAAAAAGAACTACAATCCCATGAAGCACTGCGAACAATGAAAAATGGAGAAATATAAAACTACTTATTTAAAAATGTTGATTATATATATATATATATATATATATATATATATATATATATATATATATATATATATATTTATATATATATATTTATATATTTATATATATAAGAACAATATATTTTAAGTTTATTGCAAAATATGCATATATATGCAAATATTTAGGTATTTTGGGAGACCAGGGAGACCGTCTTGATTACATAATTCATAATGCTTCATGGGAGTGGGCAGAGCTTTATAGCTCCTTTAGTGCAGTTTGCTTGTTTCGACTCTGATTGGTGGAATTTTCTGTACAGCATCATGGGTAATGTAGTTTTTCACCCCAAATTCCACTGTTAAATACGATTATTTTAACAAATTCCACTGTTAAATATGATTATTTTAAGCATTGCAAACAGCATAATGGAATTAAAAATGATGGAGAACTATAAAACTACTCATTTAAAAATGTTGATTATATAAGAACAATATATTTTAAGTTTATTGCAAAATATGCAAATATTAAAGTATTTTGAGAGACCAGGGAGGCCATCTTGATTACATAATTTGCAATGCTTCATGGGAGTGGGCGGAGCTAAATAGCTCTTTTGGTGTGGTTTGCTTGTTTCGAATCTGATTGGTGGAATTTTCTGTAAAGCATCATGGGTAATGTAGATTTTGCCACGAATCCCACCGTTAAACACGGTTATTTTGAAAAAATAAGTTGAAATAATTTGGGTTGACGTTAGTCTGGGTAAACCCAGCCTGAACTCAGTCTGGAAACCAGTGCCCAAGGAAGTCGACCGGAAGTTGAAGTCGGCCGCGTGCCGCCATCTTGTAGCTGAACTTCAAGTTTGTGTTAGCATCCCATTGACTCCCATTCATTTTGGCATCACTTTGACAGTGAATAACTTTACATCTGAGGCGTTTAAAGACTCCATTTGTCCATTATTTATTTCTAAAGATACACGACAATGTATAAAGGGCTCCATTACCTTCTATGTTACATTATGGCCCCGTAGAAACAGTTTTTGTAAAAATAGGCTAACGATTGCATCATAACCACTCGACTCTCTGTCGCACAGTAGAGAAATCACCGTACAGACAGGAGGAGAAACTCGCAGGCAATCGGGGAGATTATCTTAATATGGCGTACTGGCGTTACATTTTAAAATACTATACAAAATAATTAATCAGAATACTTACTCCTGCTCACTCACACCAAAGAACTCCCCGCTCAAGCTCGCCGTCTCTGCAAGATTAACGATGGCAGTTTGCACGCACAGCTACTAGAAGATTTACATCTATCAGACAGGTTGCGGACGTCATCAAGCTTAGTGTGAGTCTGCGTGTCAGAAACGGAAGTGCTAAAAATCGCTAAAAATGGGCTTCACTTGACTCAATTGAGTTCCAATGGGGTCGCTGTGTCCATTTCTTTTACTGTCTATGCTGGAAACCCGTGCATTCATTTCTGCTGCGCTGTTACACTTTTGCAGGGAACCAATCACAGACTGGCTTATCCACCTTGCTCGCTATTGGCGGGTATAACGATGACGATAGAGAAGCGACGGCAAGCAGCTTTCAAATTGTATCTGATCTACCTGTCTCTCCAAAATAACAATGCACAATCACAGTGATGCCGATTGTGTTAAGCATTTACCTTATTATCTGAGAGAAATGTAGCAGAGCGTTGATCCGACAGTCATAGGAAGATTACAAACAGCGATTATTGACACACAATGATTCTCTGCTGTTATTTTGGTGGTTTGCTTCATGATGTGAATACAGGACTCTTTTACTTCAATGCCCCTTGTTGGTAGACAATATTTTTATTATTTGCTCTATATGTTTCGTCCCCCTGCTTCTTGAAACTCGCGCCGCCTGAGCTGACTGGAATTCTTTTTGGTTGTCATGACAATAGTTTAGGGCGGCTATTTTCCGCATTCATTTACGCTGAACCAGAACAGTATCAGAGTCGCCTTTTAAACTCTCGACGATGCTGAATGACTTCTTTAGTTAGCAAACAAATTGCTCGAGTGGGTGTAAATATCGATCACTTTCATGTTTTTTTGCACAACCTGCAAAAATCGCTCAATGCCATTGCTGCTTCTGCAAACCGCGGATCAATGCTACAAACCAATACAAACTAAACCTGCATCTCAATCAGCTTCCTAGTTCCCTAGGTCGTGAATCAGTATATCATGAAAGTGAATGTGGCTGATTCCCTGATCAGTGCCCTGACTACTGAACTAGGGAGCTGATTGAGACACACGGTAAACCTGTCTGGAGTTTTCGCATCGCTCTGCAAAGTACGTCACCCGGATCGTTGATCTGATTGGTTGAAGGACTATCCAATTGTGTGACTAATGCTCGTTGATCACGCCTCTTGTGCAGTAGGAAATACATAGCAAACTCCACAGACCAATGTTCAATTTTAAATTGAGCTTGGTCTGGTGATAGCCGAACTAGATTGACGTCTTTAATTGAAGCAAATACTATCGATTAACAACCTCGTCGCTCACAGTAGGGCTGTCTTTAAAGGTTTATTAGGCTACGTTCACACTGCAGGGCTTAATGTTCAATTCCGATTTTTTGAAAAAATTAGATTTTTTTGCAAGGCCGTTCACATTTTCAATTAAATGCGACCTTTTGTGATCTCCTGTGTGAACGTGAAATGACCCAGAAGTGACCCGCATGCGCAGAAGAGTATGCAACGGTCAACGACGTCACTCGTTGTTTGCGGAAGTAGGCGGCCACTTCGTTTGTTCCACTCTTTAACCTCCTTGTATTTGGCTCGGAGGCTTTTTATTTTTCGCTGGCACTGGAGCCAGGATCGTCTGTAACCACGCTCGGCCATTCCACTGGAAATGTTATCGTAAACCGCCCGGTTCCGATAAGAGCCCTCGAGTTTGGCCTGAATAGAGCTGTCACCCCAAATATTAATTAAATCTGTGACCTCGCTTCCCTTCCATTGACTGGTCTCAGCAGCATCGTCCGCCATGGTTGTTGTTTATCTTCTCGTTCCCGCCTACTTCAACGCACAATTATGACATTTGTAGCGTATCAATGACGTACGGGTCGGATACATGTGGCCTGGCCGTTCAGACGGAGGTCGCATTTCAAAAGATCGTATACGTATCGGATTCAGGACCACATACCCAAGTGGCCTGGGTCACATTTGAAAAGATCGGATCTGTGTCGTTCAGACTGTCATGAAAAGATCAGATACAGGTCACATGGGGCAAAAAAAAATCGGAATTGGGTCGTTTCAGCCTGCAGTGTGAACGTAGCCTTAGTTATCGTTAAAAATCAATTTCCCTATGGAGAAAATGAATCTAGTTTTAATGCTGCGTTCACGTCACCTCGTATTTATCGGATTCTTGAAATGACAACACGTGACATTATATTCGGAGCTGTTCACGTCCTTTTGGTCCTTGGACTGGGAATTATGCGTTTCCATGGCACCACTATCAACGCCTAAATGAATCTACAGCGGTCAGGTGGTACAGCGGCCACGTGGTACATGTGGGAGCTTTCAGAAAACTCCCAGCTTACAAGCTGTAATTACGAGCTCTACGAGGACGTGAATGCTTTTTACAAGCAGGAATATTGTAACTACAGGAATTACGAGGCCACGTGAACACACCTTTACTTCCAGAACCCAACTGTTGCACTATTGGTCAAACATACAGATATTCCCGCCCCCAACTCATGCCATTGGTTGAGCCAGTATTGCTGTGTCAGGCTGATTGAAACTTAACCTGATACCCATTATGGTGTATTTTATTATTTTTTACATTTGTTAAATGTAGTTTTATAAATCACATTTTTTATTATTATTAATTATATTTATATTATAAATGATTAATAATACAGACACACAACTTAAATGAGTCATTTAAGCAAAAACATCCTCTCACTCATATATGCACCTGTGTGTGTGTGAATGTTTGTTCACTTGAACTCAACCTGTAGAACTCTATGAAACCTAATATAGTGCGCCATGTCTTTGTTCGTTATTTTACAACCTACTATAAGCTGTGTGATATGTATTTATTGGAATCCGACCCAAATTTCTGACTGATCCCGGCTAACTGTGTGGCGTCCCCCCTGCTTCGTTTATTTCATTCCTGCATCCATGCAGTGGAGAGTACAGCGGGAGAGAAGAAAGAATGACGCACTTTGGCAGATAGGAGGCCACTGTTGTAGCATTAATCTTCCATTTCTCCGAGGATATCATTCGCACACACAGACGTATTAACTTGTCTGAACAGGAATGTATTTCCGTTGGCCCTCTAACCAGTGCACACAGATCGAGATGTGGAAATTGCTACGGTATAAGCGACTGGAGAGTCTTTTGTGTGTCTTTCTGTGGCCTCTTTGTGTTTCAAGAATGACTTAGTGAGATTTTATATGGATTATGGAATGTTTTAGGTTCAATAAAAGTTAAGCTCTATTGAATCTGTGACATGCTGTTGATGACCACAGAAAATGTTTCTCTGTTTGCAAAAACAAAAGTTGTGTTTACAGCAATGCACTTGCAATGGAATTGGGGAAAAACAGTTCAACTGAGAGTTTAAAGGTAGAAATGCACTTTGTTTTATTTCCTCTACTAAAATATGTTGTCTAAATGATCCTTTTAACAGTGGGACCTCACACCAAGGACGATAACGATAACGATAGATATAGTTCTTAAAATTGTTCTAAATATAAAAGAATAGCAGAGTCCACACCCCAACTACAATTATTATGGCTCAGAGAACCAATATTGTTGTAATCACTTTCAGAACGATTTTTTTTCCAGCTGATGAACGATAAAAACATTGACAGCTAATCAGTATCCCCCAAACTATTAGTGTGGACACTAATATATGCATAGGAAACAGTAGCAATGCCAACTTGCTATGGCAAGTGTTTTAAAAACATTACTCTCCACAAAACACAAACTCACTATTATACTGTGCCTCTATACAAAATTATCTGCAGTCAAATTCTTCGAATAATCAAATAATCTTCTCGATGCGATCCATGACACCATTAAAAATAAACCTCTTAATTGTTCCAGACGCTGGTACCCTTATTAAATAAATGCTTTGTTTAAGCTATGAAACTTGCAGGATGTTTTAATGGTACAAAGACCTCTTATATGTCAAAATATCAATGCAAATTTGATTTTTCCATTATAAATGCATTACTGTAACTTTCGGTTCCAAAACCTGAAGTAAATTTCATGGTATGCAAGAAAACATAACAACATTCTCTCTGAACATAACCTGCTCTGAGCAGTTTATATAGTATGAATATGGGTAGTATGAATGAAATCCAGAAGTACTACATCTGCCATGTTGTTACTGTCACATGACCTACCAGCGTCAGTTGCATCACTTCTGGGGCATGTTCAAGTTCAAACCAGTGCACAACGTTTTGCTACGGTTTCCAGGTTGAACGACATGTTTCCTGGAAACGGTGTGCAACGGGTTTGAGATACGTTTTCTCTTGTTTGGTGGGTGTGTCAAAAATGTCAGCCCAATCAGCAGCAACATGTATATAAACAATGCAGTGTTAAAGAGACAGCTCACACATTGGGTCCAAGTAAAGTCGTTTACAAATGTGTTTGGTGCAGCTCGGTATATGCAGCAATTGAAGATATTAGAAGACATGTTTGTCATAAGACTTTTATAGTAAAAATATATATCAATTCTTCAAAAAGAACACAAAGAATGGCCTTCACAACTGCCACAGTTGCAACTCTTGCGTCATCAGAACAGGTTGTTCAACTCACCACCGTTTCCATTTAAAAACGTTGCTAACAAGTTACTAAAAGGGACTACTTCCTTTGGCGGGGACTTTAGATGTCATCATGACAAAAATGCATAGGCTTTCGATTGAGGGAACCTGTGTTCCGCTTACTTCAGATTAAGTGTTTTTGTAGGACAACCTGGAAGTTAGTGGCGCACGGTTTGCCTCGATCGAAAGCCTATGCATTTTTCCCATAGACTTTTGGAAAATCGCAAAAAATAAGCTCTGTGTTTAACAAAGGGTTATGACACTTATACGTTTTGTCTATCAAGATAATCTTTACAAGTTAAAACAACATTTATACATTTTGAAGCCTAAATAAAGTCGTCAGATATAAAAAGCTAACAGTAGGCTATAAACGGACTACAGCACACCATGGTCGCGGATCAACGTCACCACCACCAAGCTTACTCAAACTTTATTTATAAAAACAACTTTATTGAAAAACATGCTTGCTGATTATGATCTGCGCTGTGTATGAATACTAATCTACTTTTTCATGAGAAATGCTGTCCAAATTACCTGTTTGTCATGATGTCTAAAGTCCCCGCCAAAGGAAATAGTCCCTTTTAGCAGCAAGTAAGACACAATAAAGGTTTTAAGAAAAATCACAAGAAGGTTATAACTGATGTGTTTTATGTCATAAATCAAAACGTAAAAAAAAATATTTAGAGGCTTTTGTTAACCACAGACCTTATTTCAGGCGATTTAGCAAAAACCCATTCAAAAAACCCATAGACTTTAGGGCGATGGAACGGGAAGTCCCAAAATGCTAACTCGCTTCTGGGTTTTGCCTGTTGTGTAGACTGTAAGTATTTTAAATGTTTAACTTTAAAATGTTAAATGTTTAATATGAATAAATGCACATAAACGGCCGTGAAGATGTCATTCTCAAGTGAAACGAGTCGAGGCTTGTACCCAGAAACGGCGTCGCTGAATTCTACTTACGGAAAAAAACGAAACTGGCGCGTGTTCGTTCCGTAAGTACTAGAATAGGAAAGACGTAAAATATGTTTGTGTTTATAAAGCAAACGGTTGTATTTTTTAAAAAAATATCCGATCGTTTCACAAGATAAGACCCTTATTCCTCGTCTGGTATCGTTTAATGCCCTTTGAAGCTGCACTGAAACTGCAATTTGGACCTTCAACCTGGTAGCCGTTGAAATCCACTATGGGAAAAATCCTGGAATGTTTCAAAAACCGTAATTTCTTTTCACTGACGAAAGAAAGACATGAACATCTTGGATGACATGGGGGTGAGTAAATTATCAGGACAAGTTTATTTAAAAGTGGACTAATCCTTTAACAAGCGGATGAATAACAATTTCATTCTTGACATCGAGTTTCGTTCAGAATTGTGCGACAGTCAATCACTGTTTGCGCTGAAATTAATGGAAAAGTATAGCAAACTGAATCACACCTGTCATGCAATTGTCCGTGACAGAAAAAAAAGAAGCTTTTTTTAGTGTAAAGTCTAAAAATAGATAAATCCAAAATGTTGAAGATTAGCCGATGGGCTGTCGAATCATCCGTTTCCCCACAAAAGTAATTTATTCAGCGTAGTGATTGAAGCCTCTGTTCCATTGACATCCATTCAAAAAAAAAAAAAAAAAAAAAACGGCCCCGGTCTCCTTCTCTGCCTACCGCAGCGCTAGTTTTTGCTAACCTTAGGTTAGCATTAAAGTGCCTTTGTATTGGCACGCTTTTTCTTACCGTTCGTTTCCATGGTGACTCCATTGACTAAACCTACTCCACACCGGGTTTTGGAACCTGCACGAGTTTGGGTTAATCAACCGAGAGTTCAGGGTAAATGTGACAATAAGTTAACCTTGCTTTCTGGAATACACAGCATCCGTTTAGATAAACCGATAGAAGGAGAAAGCAATCATTCAGCTGTGAGGGAGACAAACACACACGTGTGTACAACACATGGAGCTTTTGGCTCCAGCGTCCTGTTTGTCAGGATAAATATGATGGATGTGCTTATGAGACATTCTTGAATTGTTTGATGATGGCAGAAAAATACAGCCATGTGTTTATTATGAAACAGTTGATGAGAACTTACTCATGATGGAGATATGCTACAATACTCACATTTATATAGTGTTTACTCTAAAATAAACTACTGGTCAAAGGTTTGGGGTGAGTAAATGTTTTTAATGTTTTGAAAGTAGTCCTATGCTCACCAAGTCTGTGTTTATTTGATTAAAAAATACAGTAGCCTAAAACCACAAATATTGTGAAATATTATTATAATTTTAAATAACTGTATTCTGTTGTCTAATACATTTTTAACCCTCTGGAGTCTGAGGCTGATTTGTATTGTATTCCTGTGATGCAAAGCTGAATTTTCAGCTCTTCAGTGTCACATGATCCTTCAGAAATCATTCAGATTTGCTGCTCAACATTTCTTCTTATTATCAGTGTTGAAAACAGGTGTGCTGCTTAATATTTTTGTGCAAATTGTGATGTATTTGTAACATTATTAATGTATTTATTATCACGTGTGATCAATTTAATGCATCCTTGCTGATTAAAAAGTAGTACAATTTTTTCAAAAAAATATTACTAACCTTTTCTTAGGTTAACCTTTTCTCGTCTTTTGAACAGTACTTTACATTTCAATAAAATGAAACAAAAGTAAAAAAAAAAAAAAAATGTCATTATTTGCTGAAAATGTTCAAATATTGTTTGATTTAGTTGTGATCAAAATAAACTATACATCTACTACATCTTTTGACCACCTATTGAATAAATGAAATATTGCACTCAAAAGTGGCTTAGGTAATTTGCCCATGAAAATGCACTGCAGATGATTTTCAGCAAGCAATGACTTAAATTCCAGTCTTTTTCTCACAAAAATAAGGGGGAATGGTTTCTATAATTGTAAAATGTGTCATTAATTCCATAAAGTATTTCATCACAACATACGCTCGGGAACCGTAAAAAGGCTCAGATGCTCCGTGTGACGGGGTTTGTGCTCAATTCTCTTTAAAATGCTCATCCTGACATATAAAGTGGAGCGTTTGATGAGGGACTGCTGGACGAGGTCACACACCAACTCTTCATGTAATAATGACGAACATGAGTGATTTCTCTTTGAGAGGCCTTCACACACTCAGAATGATGTGCGTGTGTACATGTGTGACAACGGAAAGAGAGAATTTGTACAAGAGGCTCTCTTGAACACTTCAACCAGAGAGAGAGGCGACCGAAAGAGAGGGAAAAAGGCTGTATAAACAGAGGCCAGTATCTGCATGCAGAAGTAAATAAAGCAATGCCCTTTGGTAAATGAGGTGTAGATGGCTTTTCATAACTGGCAGACATGGAATTACACATTTTAATGGTTCAGTGTTTCACGGTCAATAATGGAACACACAGACCCGCTCGCCTTTATGGAGAGGCTGTTCGTTTGAGACGTTATGTTTTATAAACATGTACATATTCAGTGTTCTGAAAGCCTCCAGCACTGAATTACTCTAGAAATACTAATGTAATGCTAATATAATATAATATTAGCTTAATGATAACGTAATGTGACAGTGACGCTGAAGCTGCTTTTCATAAAACGGATGCAACTGGAATCAGGAAATCATGCCAAAAGTGCCTGAGGTTCACACACACACACACAGGTTTGTTTTTGTGAATTGTGGGGACATTCCATGGGCGTAATGTTTTTTATACTGTTTTAACCATATTTTCTATCCCCCTACATTACCCCTACCCCTAAACCTACCCATCACAGGAAACTCATTCTGTATGATTTATAAGCCTTTTGAAAAATGGGGACATGCAATGTCCTCATAAGTCACCCTCTCCTTGTATTACCCATGTCATACTCCAAATTTGTGTCCTGATGTCACAAAAACGCACACACACACACACACACACACACACACACACACACACACACACACACACACACACACACAGGTTTCCATGTTTTATGGGGATTTTCCATAGACATAATTATTTTTATACTGAACAAACTGTATATTCTGTCCCCTACTCCTAAACCTACCATCACAGAAAACTTTCTACATTTTTAGATTTTCAAAAAAAACTTATATTTTGTATGATTTATAAGCTGTTTTCCTCATGGTGTAACCTATAATGCACTGTAAATGATCCACATGACACAGGTTACCATTAACGACTGTATTTTGTTTAAAGAAAATCACAAAGCAGAACAGAATGGCGCAGCATATATTTGCCTCCAAATGCAAGACTCGGGGAAACCCCAAACATGGGTCTTAAAGTAACATACCCAGACCATTACAATGAAGACCATAAAAAATATCCACAAGGTCAAAAATTACCAGTATTAATATCCTTTTGGGGACATATGGTTCCTATAACGTAGGGAATACCAAGTACACACATACTCACACAGGCCTGATTTATTCTAAAATGTATTCCTGTGGTCAAAGCTGAATTTTCAGCATCATTACTCTTGTCTTTGGTGTCACATGATCCTTCAGGAATCACTCTAATATGCTGATTTGCTGCTCAAGAAACTTTTCTTTTTATTATCAATGTTGAAAACCATTGTGCCGCTTAATATTTTTATGCAAACCAAGATTAAAAAAAAATCAGGATTTATTGATTCATAGAAAGTTCAAAGAACAGCATTTATTTGAAATAGACATGGAATTGTCTTTACTGTCACTTTTGAACAATTGAATGCATCCTAATTCAATAAAAGTCTTAATTTCTTTCAAACAGAAATCTTACGGACCCCAAATATTTGAGTGTATATGCTTTTTTAAATGAAAATAAAAATGTTTTTCATCAAAAAAGCACCAAAAATTATCATCAGTCCCCCTAGTTTTCCAGGCCAACTTTGCCGTATACTAACATAAATCATCAGACAACATGTTGTCTTTCTTGAGCTCTGTATTTTACTCTTCCTATAAAAGAAGAGATAAATAAACATGAGTGCTGCAGAGACGTAATAGCTGTAATTTGTTTAATGGAGCGGCTCATGAGGAAGTGATCCACACAGCCCTCAGAGATATCAGTCATTTATGAACGTGAGGAGTCAGCAGTGCATGCACTGTTATATTTGTAGGAAAATCACTCAGATGAACCATGCATCGTCCTAATTATTGATGATGTCGATCTGACCGTGCTCAAAGGAGCCGTTTTCTGGTCTTAGATGTCAAACATATTTGGAGCCAGATTGAATCACACAACCGTCAATAAAACACACATCTAACCGTTCATCTGTTGAGCTCTTCTGTGCTGCTGTTACATGTGAGGAACAAATTCACTGACACTCTTCAGTGATCTCTCCACACTAGCGCTCTGCGAGTCGCAAACGCATGCCATGCTGTCAGGATTGATGAGAAATCAATGCACACCTAAACAAATCACTGCAGTTTACACGCTTTTCTGTCTGTTGGCGTCCATCTCATCTCAGAGGAGATTTTGATCAATGCTCTGAATCTGTGAGCTTGTGTCACACACGTGTATTCACCAATCAGAGCTCAAACCAGAGAAAATCAAGCTTGCATGAAACATCGACATGGCCCAAAGCTGAAGCTGATCTGAGAGTCATTCAGAGCAAATCAAGACTTCATATGCTTCACCTGAGGGCACTGTAGAGATTCTGCAAACAGACTTAGAGAATTGTTTTTCTACATGGCATGGAGTGTCTGCTACGTTCACACTGTCAGTCCAAATCCAATTATTTGTATATCTGATTGGAATCTGATCTAAAATTATTGACGGCCCTCATTGGCTACGTTCAGACTGAGTCCAAATGCTGAATCACAAATTTTTGTGCATATCAGATTGAAATCCAATTAGATTTAGCAAGTGTGAACGGACAAAAATCACATTAAATGTGTTTTTTACAAATCTGTTACAAGCCACATTCATATGTGGCTTGAAATCCTATTCAAATCACATTTCTGGAAATCTGTTTCAGTCTGACCGCTCTGATTGGATTTCGCATGGCACGTAAAAATCGACAGACATTGTTATAGGATACATACTTAAAAACACAAGTCATGGATTTTGAGGATATGGTTATTAATTTCAATGCTTCTTGTACCGAAGTATTAAATGCAGTTGCTCCTCTCAAAGTTAATAAAACCAAACGAAATAAGCAGCCCTGGCTAAATGAAGACATTAGAGCTTTAAAGGATTAGTTCACTTTCAAATAAAAATTTCCTGATAATTTACTCATCCCCATGTCATCCAAGATGTTCATGTCTTTCCTTCTTCAGTCGAAAAGAAATTAAGGTTTTTGATGAAAACATTCCAGGATTATTCTCCTTATAGTGGACTTCAATGGCCTCCAGATGGTTGAAGGTCAAAATTACAGTTTCAGTGCAGCTTCACAGGGCTTTAAACAATACCAGACGAGGAATAAGGGTCTTATCTAGCAAAACCATCGGCCATTTTCGAAAAAAAAATTTAAATGTATATGCTTTATATAAACAAATGATCGCCTTCTAAGTCCTTCTAAGTTATGGCTATTTTTTTTTTTTTTTTTTTTACTATTATTAATTTTTCTGTTTTTTATTCTTTTAAGTGTTTGGATTGAATACTTGTCATGTTTCTGTTTTACTATGTGTGTATTTTTCTCTGCTTGTGAAGCACTTTGGTCAACATTCATGTTGTTTTAAGGTATAAACTTTATAAATTTTATAAACTTTGACCTTGACCTTGAAAGTCGCTGCAGAAACAGTGTTGGGTTGTTGCAAAGTGCAGAAGAGCAGAAAATGACAATATAACAGAGACGTTTTGAAACCAATGGAGATTAATAAAGTTTCCTACATTTCTGCCACTGCCTAGTCCAGAGCTGCATCTACACAGTGACATTTTTTAAATAAGACAACATCTGTAATGCAAACCCCCTCCATATTGCAGTTGCTGTTTTTGGCGTATGTCTACCAATGCAACGTCATTGTTATAGAAACCAATGCAGGTAAACGAAAGAGCGGCATGAACACACAAATCGGATCTGAACAGTTGCATTACACAATGTGGACAGTCAATTATTTTATTTTAGATCAGATTCCAATCAGATACGCAAATAATCGAATTTGGACTGAGAGTGTGAATGTAGCTGTTGTGTATCACAACTGTTCAGATCCGATTTGTGTGTCTATGTCGCTCTTAAATAAATGCTTTGAACTATTCAACAGAGTCCTGAAAAAAGTATCACAAAAATATTAAGCAGCACAACTGTTTCAACATTGAAAATAATACATTTTTCTTGAGCAGCAAATCAGCATGATTTCTGTTGGATCATGAGCATCAGTAATGATGCTGATTCAGCGTTTCATCACAGGAATAAATTACATTTTAACCAATATATTAAAATGTAAAACAGATATTTTAAATTTTAATAATATTATATGTCACAATATTACTGTTTTACTGTATTTTGTTCAAATAAATGCAGCCTTGGTGAGCTTCTTTCTAAAACACCCTAAATGACCGCAAACATTTGAGCGGTGTATCGGTTCGGTTTCACTGACCCCCGGTTAAAACAGGAGAAGAAACACCTGTGATTGACTTGAATCTGGCATTAACATCACCGATAGTAACACCACAGCACATTCATCAGCCCTGAGCTTCCCTACAGCGAGATGCTTCATTCAGTCTGACACCTTACCAACATAAAAACCAACAGCATAAACAGCCAAAGGGAGAAAAAGATGAAACACTGAAAAAGAAAGAGGGAAAAAATGAGGCCAGACAGGAAATAAGCCAAAGGACAATGACAGGTTGTTGTGATGCAGAACGTATCTTCAGAAACACACTCGCAGAGGCATCAGTGAGTTTTGATGTGTGTGTGTGTGTGTGTGTGTGTTTGGTGCATGTCTTCTCCATGCATCCAAAAAGGCTAATGCGATCTCCAAATATAGATCCTTCACGATATTCAGGTCTGATTCTGGCTGTAGCATCTTTGCCCTCAGGCACTTCATCTGCTGTGTCCATCAGCCTGAGCATCCTGAGCGTCTGATGAAGCAAAGGGCTTATGAATGAGATCCAGGATCCTTCCTCAAGTCAGTATCATCATTCAACTTTGACAAATGTGAGCTTAAAGGATTAGTCCATTTTTAAATAAATTCCTGATAATTTACTCACCCCCATGTCATCCAAGATGTTCATGTCTTTCCTTCTTCAGTCGAAAAGAAATTAAGGTTTCTGATGAAAACATTCTAGGATTATTCTCCTTATAGTGGACTTCCATGGCCTCCAGAAAAAACTCAGTTTCAGTGCAGCTTCAAAGGGCTTTAAACGATACAAGACGAGAAATAAGGGTCTTATCTAGTGAAACCATCAGCCATTTTTGAAAAAAATAAAAAATAAAATACAACTGTATATGCTTTATAAACACATATTATCGCCTTTCGCGTATTTCCGCTTTCTTCAAAAAGCTTACGCCGTATGTCCTACGCCTTCCATATTCTACTTACGGAAAAAAAAAATAAAAAATAAAAAAAAAAATTATATATATATATATATATATATATTTAAAAGTGGACTAATACTTTAAAACTTCATTGTATTCACTTTATTTTAGATTTATGTTACTTTTAATTCAAGTAGCCTACATTAAACTATTCATGGATGGAGCTGAAAGACTATTTTTTCTCCAGAGAAGTTTGACAGAATATCTGAGCTTCTCAGTTCCATGCTGCAAAGGAAAAATGTGCTGTATTTCCACTTTTTTTTGCCCATTTTTATTATTTGTTTCAATATTATCACATCTATCAACAAAAATCCATAGTTTACAAAGGTAAAAGTAATTTTAATATCTCAGTTGTTTCTCCTAATCAAGAAGCTTAAAAAGAGTGAAAGGAAACATCTTCTCAGCTGTTTCTCATAAGAAAATACAAGTACTCAGGATATTCACATCACGAGCCACTTAAAGAGCCCCTAAAATTATGTTTTTGGTGATAACTTTTTTGTGCCTGTTCAAGATACTGTATGAGCACGGTAAATTCATGCGAATGTTCTTCTGTGCACGCGCAAGTTTTTTTTTGTGCGCAACCACGCACCCAAAAGTAAGGGTGCGTTTACACGACAGCGATATGCTTAAAATGGAGGTTTTTCCTTTGAGTTTTCAGCGTACAGACGACACCATTGTCAAAACTATCCCCATTCACACTTATCCACGAAAACATGGTGGCCCAGTAGTGCACAACACAACAAAATTAAAAAAGCAAACATAAGTTCACAGCACACGAAATAAAGCCACAACACGACGGAAACAAGCCACAACACGACGGAAACAAGCCACAACACGACGGAAACAAGCCACAACACAACGGAAACAAGCCACAACACAACGGAAATGCTCCCGACCACTAGGGGGCTCTTAGAGCTCGGTAATATTACTACTCCTTGCCACTGTTCTATAAAGTCGACAGTTTCACAAAGATATCAATACAGTGATTAGTTTTAAGTATGTAAGCATTGTATATCGACATGAAATATTAATTAAAAATCAGCTACATTCACAATAGCTTCATATTTATACTTGTGAATGACTTGACGCAATACCACGGCGCATGATAAAGGGAACATCCACCAATTCCACCAAGCGGTTAAAACGTATAATTTGTATTCATTAAAATTACTTTTAACATTTAAAAACAGACATGTTCCAGAAGTTGTTAGTTCCTGTTGGTAAGACTGACAAGCTTTGGAATTTGAATATGTACGTTTTTAAATGTTAAAAGTAAGTTTAATGAACACAAATTATACGTTTTAACCACTTGGTGGGATTGGCAGACGTTCCCTTCATCATGGTAGCGCGTCAAATCATTCACAAGTATAAATATGAAGCTATTTTGCACATAGGTGATATTGAATTAATATTTCATGTCGATATACAGTGGTATACTGTTTAAACTAATCGTGGTATTGATATTACTGCCGACTCTATCCACAAGTTTCCTACGCCCCATGAGGCCTTGCGTCAAACGTGGGAGCGTCTTCCGGTTCGAAGTAAACAAGCTGGACATGACACTCATTCATTCAACAGTTGACAGTGATTCAAGATTTAACGATCCAAACTTGCGAACGTTTGTTTTTTACTTAAAGATTTAAGATTCCGGCATCAATATTTGAGCAATGTTTTACAATAAAAAATGTTACAGTAATAGTAATGCATTAATTTATGTCAGGAGTGCACATCAATCATGCTAAATCTAACTGATATTTATATTGACAAAAAGAAAACACAGACCTATTCAGTTAGGCCTGCTTCCATTTATTTGCGATCACAAGAATGCAAAAAACATTTCCATTAAGGCTTTTAAATCTAAAGGCTTACACATTTAGAAATATATTGATAACATACCCTATGTTTACGTCACTTTTCTGAGACTTTCTATTGATTTTCCTCTAAATTATGCGATGATTGATATCCGAGGATGTTTGCGCGATCTCTCCGTCTATCTATCCTGATCCTTTCAGCCAGAGCAACAGAGGGAGCTCATGAGAAGACAACAAGAGTTATGAGTTATACGAGTTAACCGGAGTGTGAATCTGTGAAATATGCATTTGTCAGGAATCAACAGGCCCAGGGAAGAGACAGATAAAACATTAAACCATATAAATACACGATTATAATCACATAAGAACTGTCTTCATTCCTTAAGCAGTCTCTGATATTTTCCATAAGTGTATTTTTGCAGTGGTTAACACAAGTAGCCTTTAGCATCGCATACAGTGGAAACGCGACTGGCTCTGGTGCGCACGACACGTTAGGAGCCAATAACATCATAAGGCTTTGGTGCTAGCATCAGTGACGGGAAGTACAGACCGCGGGTTGTTCATGTATTGCAGGGTCTGGATGCTCTAGTCATGCAGCAGCACTTTTGTGGAAGGTCAGTAAAGTAAAGAGCAATTAAGGGCACGAAAACTGTTTATTGTATTGTGATATTAATGTAGTAAACTGAGATGTTGTCCCTGAGCACCGTAACGACATCTCTCATAAAGATTTGCAACTTTACAAAGTAAACAATGATCCAAAAAACACTTAGCCTCTTCGCTAATTAGAACACAAAATACCATTGGTATGCTACTTCCGCCGCCTCACCGGAAGTTGTACCCACGTTCTCTTTTACAGTAGCGCCCCGCGGAAACAGGTGGATAGAACAGTGGCAAGGAAAACTAACTTTACCGAGCTCTGAGAACCCCCTAGTGGTCGGGAGCATTTCCGTTGTGTTGTGGCTTGATTTCGTTGTGTTGTGGCTTGATTTCGTTGTGTTGTGGCTTGATTCTGTTGTGTTGTGGCTTGATTCTGTTGTGTTGTGGCTTGATTCTGTTGTGTTGTGGCTTGATTCTGTTGTGTTGTGGCTTGATTCTGTTGTGTTGTGGCTTGATTCTGTTGTGTTGTGGCTTTATTTCGTTGTGTTGTGGCTTGATTCCGTTGCGGGTTGTGGCTCGATTTCGTCGTGTTGTGAACTTGTTTGTTTTTTTAATTTTGTTGTATTGTGCACTACTGGGCCACCGTACGAAAACGACTAAAAACGCTGAATTCTGCTGCCGGGCCATTAGAGGGCGATGAACCACTATAGACTAACGCCTGTTTCACACATTATCCGTCTGCAGTGCGTATGCGTTGCGTATTTTTTTACGCACCCATGTTAACGTATTAGAGCGTTCACACTGCACGCGGTTGCGGTCCGTCATTGCGTTCCAGGAGCGGTGCGTCTGCAGCAGTGCAGCGATCGTTTACGTACCGAGTCTATTTTTGCTGTACTGCAAGTGCAGCACAGCAGATTGTGTGTGGGCAAAATGAACATGGATTGACCTGAAATTGTAAAAAAAAAAAAAGAAATTATGCACATTTAAACTACTTTGTATATTTAGTACATTACATAAAGGATTTTTTTTTTTTTTTTTTGATTTAACGCCATGCCAGCAACAAGCTATATTCATGCCAAAAGGAAACATTTCAATTGAACATGGATTGTTGGATACACAGTTCAGTTGTATCATTTCAAAACAATTATTTTATTTTTAAAAAAATGAACAGTGTTTACTTGCATAATGCGATCAGATATGTTTTTCCCCATCGTTGGAGGGAAACTCGCATCCCAGCAGGCAATGACGTGACTTGGGTAAAGTTGGTTTTATATTCACACATTCGGACATCCGTATTCAGTAGCCTTGTTAATCACACTACATTGGACATTCAGTGGACATTCACAAGTAAATATGCCATTAAAACAATACTTGACTATTTTGATCGACTGTGAAAAAATGTTGTAAGTTGACAATCGTTGGTTGTCAATATCATGTCGCTGCTTAAAATTCGCAAACATTTAATTTATTGCACATTTATTGGAAAGTCTGAATTTATCAGAAGTCCGAATGTGCGAATATAAAACCAACTTTACCCAAGTACGTGACAGGCGGACCTAAACCAACCTATTCAAAAACAAGGTGACATGGATGACACTCGTCTCATCGTTGAGGTGGAAAAACATAAAATTCTGTGTGACCCGCAGAATGTATTGTATAAATATTTGAATGCGAAGGAAAAGGCTTGGGAAGCAGTTTCGTTGACTGTTGGTGTCGACAGTAAGTTTTCAAATCTTTGTGTCATGTTTACGTGTACTAAACTACTCCAGCAACTGTCAATATATAAGCGTAATGAATATAACTTTACGCACTGCAAACGTGTGCTGTGTGAAAGCACAATGGCCGCTTCCTGCTTCAGCAACACATACGCACTGCATACGGACCGCACATGCACTGCAGACGGATTATGTGTGAAACAGGCGTAAGCATGTAATATGCATGTGCATGACGTCATCGTTTCCACAGATTTGCGTTTTTGTTGTTTACACGGAGACCGCTTTTAAAAACTAACACTTTGAAACACATTTTCAAAAGTTTGTATTTTTTGGCATCCAAAACACTTTTTGTGTAAATGAGCGGCCAAAACGCATAAAAAGTTTTACGTTTTTAGTAGAAAATGGTGTCGCCCCTAAGTCACATGGGTTTTGAGCAAATCTCCTTATAGGGTCTGTTTACATGACTAAGACATACTTAAAAAGGGAAGTTTTTCCTTTGTGTTTTTGAAAAGTTTCACATACAGACGCGAGAAACAACCAAAAACGCTGTGTAACGCGCGCGTCGCGGCGCAAGTGCGACCCTCCCTCTCAAACAATAAATAACGGAAATGAGCGGAAAAGGAATACACCAGTTCTAAATTTGGACCAGCGACCAGAAGATCAGACTCACTCAAGAGACTGTGTCAGCAACAGGGGTAGAAGAAAAAGACGACAACACTGGCTGCATCAGAATCAGGTAAAGTATATTAAAGGGAATGTTAATAATGCAATAATAAAAGAAAAAAAATAATAATAAGTCAGAGTTTCAATACATCATCAAACCAACAAACAAACAAAAAAAAAAAAAAAAGGGATATATTCACCAAAAAAGGGTAATGGAGAATAAAATAAATGAAAAGAAGATATGTATTCTTCTTATAACCCTTATATATTTAAATTGTCTATTTTTCTATTTATTTATTTTTCTATTTTATTAATTGTTTGTCTATATCTTTTTTTTTTGACCTATTTAGATTCAATCTAATAAAATTAATTGACTCTTATCCTGCTAATATGGTATATATATATATATATATATATATATATATTATATATATATATATATATATATATATATATATATATATATATATATATATATATAGAATAATATAGAATATATATTTCAACTATTCATCAAATTTGTTTCTAATTGGCCTATTTAATATAGATAACTTTGAATACAATTCTTCCAAATGACACTTGGAAATACCTTTTTCCCTCTTGTTCTTCAGAAATACAACAACAAAAATAAAATAAAAATAAAACCAAATAATTTGACAGTGGAATTTGAGAGTAGAAAATCAGAAAAAAAAGAAAAAGAAAAATTACAATAGATAACCCTTGACGCTCACAATAAGAGTCCCAGTGTGGATTAGGGTTTCACCAAACTTTAACTCAGTTCAGTGCTGCATACACGAGATCCGTCTTCCGCAATTGAGTTCTGAGCAACACAGTTCAGTCAGAAAAACGAAGGAAAAGCGTGTGCACAATCCTACCACTTTCTTGATTCCCGCCAGTTCCTGCTCGCAGGCTCTTTCTAGTGCAATGCAGGGACACTTCAAGTTCAAAGTCTTCTTCGACGATCGTCCGGTTCCAGAAAATATGCTGCACCCGACTCAAGAGATGATGGAAAGCAGAAGATAGGCAAAAGAAAGAGAGAGGGGAAAGAAAAAAAAAAAACGAAAAAAAAAAAAACCCAACCTTGCAAAAGACAAGGCCAAAAATACAATTAGACATTCCGTTCAAGATATACATCATTACAGCAGTTAATCTGCGAATAAACAACATTTCAACATATTTAACTCCATGTTCATTAACATTAAAACATTGAAATTTGCATGAACATGCAAAGAGCATTTTTTCAAATGACGTAGGCCTCATCTGCCCGTATCGCATGTGCGTCACGATCAGCCATTTTTCATAGCTCGAATACACGACAAAAACCCATTAAAATAACACTTGCAAACTGCTTAAAGTAACTTTTAAGCCTGAACATTAGTTATTTAACACATTCACTCGATATTCCTCCCGTTTTAACAGAGGATTTAGCTTTTATACATCTTTTATATATTCTATTGCACATAATACAACCGCAATTGATGGTTAAACACCATTTACAGAACATTTATACAAAACTACCTCTGTAATTGAGGATTTAATCACTTTACTCACCAAGAGAATTCTACTTTTCTAGTTATGAAGTTTCCAGACAGGCAAAACTCCAACCTCTGGAAGTTTCTCTCTCCTATAGTAGTTTGCACCAGCATCAACCGTGATAAGTGACTGACGATGTTCAATTCACATTTCACTCTCAAAATCTGTTATTTTTCTTAACACAACTGCTGATTTATGTCTTCTCATTCTGTTTTCTTCTTTTTCAGGACCGTGTCGTAACTGCTGTTTCTCTCTCGCATTCGCGCGTTCTCGCCTCGTTCATAGGGCGGGGCTAACTCTTCGCTCTCCTAATTGGACCAATCTCAAATTAGTTTTATTTGAATATTTTTCAAATTAGTTTATTTCTTTTTGAATTTATGCATTTTCCTATTTTCTATTTCACAAATGTTATTAAAATAAATTACTGATTTACATATTCATGAGTGTTATAGTTTTTATTCCCTTTTCTGTCATTCATTAACAAGGCTCTTAGTAACCTGGGTTACAGCTGTATTATGCATACCAGGCCAGTAGTTGGCGATGTCGGGTGCTTCACCCTGGCAGTTTAGTTCAAAACGGGGCACGGTTCACATGAAAAATCGCTAATGTGAAAGCTGTCATGTGAACCCGGGTGTGCACCCGGGGTACCGACTAACTACCTGAAAGGAGGTGGTCTGAGTTCGGTTGCACTCGAACTGTGCCGCGGTTCGCGTGAATATGAAAGCAACAGCACTTGTTCAGTAAGTAAAGTAACATGTGCATGCGTTTTCGCGGATTATAATGAATAAATAAAAAAAAATAAAAAACGCGTTTAGTTTTCTGTCATGCGCCGTGCACGTCTGTGCTGTAAGATGAACGCAAACACCAGGGCTCGATAGAATCAATTTGAGTGTGAAACCAGACCAACGCTGTGGGAACAATCGCGCCCGGGCTAGGACCACGGCAAACAAGTCCACTGTGAAAGCCCCCCTAGTAAAGAAATACAACGCGCCTATAGACTGAACACGTAGGCCCTATGTGCAACATCACCATCTTCACCATAGACTGAAAGATAGACTATGCTTTTTTTCTTTTTGATGTTTCCTTTGATGCTATTATGAATGTAACAGTTGAATATACTGTGATCCTCTGTAAGTGTATGTGTTCTTGTAGGTTATGTTCTTGTTTAAGGTGCCATAGAATTGAAAATTGAATTTACCTTGGCATAGTTGAATAACAAGTAGGGGTGCAACGGATCAAAAAACTCACGGTTCGGATCGTTTCTCGGATCAGAGTCACGGATCGGATCATTTTTCGGATCAGCAAAAAAAAAGACAAGACAAATAAACATAAGTTTTGTCTTTTTGTTTATTAACACTTTTAAATTATTAAATTAAAATATATAAAATGTGATGAAGTGGGCGGTTATCGTCACATAGCTCTCCGTTCCCCTGGACGTCCACCCGTCTGTCGTGAGCGCAACAGAGGATGCTCGGGATAGTTCATCCACAACTTTTTTCTTCTCCTGCTCATAAAGATCTGGCACAATCTTTTCGCTGAAGTGGGTGCGCGACGGGATGTTGTAACGTGGCTTAAGCACTTTCAGCATGTGTTTAAAGCCCTCGTTTTGCACAACCGAATATGGCCTCATGTCTGCACCTATAAACACACCGATAGCGTTTGTGATGGCTTTAGCCCGGTCTGATTGTGCAACAAGGGGCTGCTTAAATGCCGCGGTGATAAGCGGTTGTTGAGCAGCCTTCGTTTTCACTCCTGTCAGTGAAACACCGGTGTGATGTCGCTTCAAATGCGTGGCCATGCTTGATGTGTTTCCACTGTGATATGGCTTTCTTGTGCCACAGTGCTCCCATACAGGGGATTTAAATGACGCGGGGCATTCAAGCTCCTCCGTTCCTCTGCTCGCCATGACCACGCTGTGTGTGGACTGAATATGCGCACAACTTTTTTTTTCATAAATCAATCTGCGGATCACGTGTGTGCCGAACCGAAGATATTGATCCGAACGGATCACGGATCAATGATGATCCGTTGCACCACTAATAACAAGAGTTAAGTACATGGAAATGACATACAATGAGTCTCAAGCACCATTGTTTCCTCCTTCTTATATAAATCTCATTTGTTTAAAAGACCTCTGAAGAACAGGCGAGTCTCAACATGATACCGACTGTTACGCAACAGTCGGGATCATTAATATGTACGCCCCCAATATTTGCATATGCCAGCCCATGTTCAAGGCATTAGACAAGGCAGTATTAATGTTTGGATCTGTGCACAGAGCCGAATCATCAGACTTTATGCAGGTAAGCAAGCAAGAACAATAGCGAAAAATGGCAGATGGAGCAATAATAACTGATATGATCCATGATATCATGATATTTTTAGTGATGTTTTGTTAACATGTTGCTAATGTACTGTTAAATGTGGTTAAAGTTACAATCGTTTCTTACTGTATTCACGGAGACAAGAGCCGTCGCTATTTTCATTTTTAAACACTTGCAGTCTGTATAATGCATAAACACAACTTCATTCTTTATAAATCTCTCCAACAGTGTGTAATGTTAGCTTTAGCCTGTTAGCCATGGAGCATAGCCTCAAACTCATCCGGAATCAAATGTAAACATCCAAATAAATACCATACTTAGGTGATTAGACATGCTGCATGACGAACACTTTGAAAAGATCCATTTTTAGGGTTATATTAGCTGTGTGAACTTTGTTTATGCTGTTTAAGGCAGTCGCAAGCTTGGGGCGGGGAGCGCGAGTATTTAAAGGGGAAGCACACTGAATCGGCGCATATTTAATGATGCCCCAAAATAGGCAGTATTTTGAGCTGAAACTTCACAGACACATTCAGGGGACACCTTAGACTTATATTACATCTTGTGGAAAAGCATTCTAGGGCACCTTTAAATGCAATAGGAAAAAAAAATGGATGACTCACCTTCACTCTCTTCCATTGTAGAGAAGTGACATCTTGCACTAGTTACGTTGTTCAGAGCCCGAGTCTGTGCAATATGAGCTGAAGCTCTTGGATATACTCGCCACCACGTGCCCCTCAACTTTTTTGAAGTGCCCTGACTGCTCCAATTTCAATGTCTGCTGAATGTAGTACAACGTAAGGCTTGTTAAAATAAGGTAAATACAACTGCTAAGCACATATCACGACGTCACACCCAGTTTTACAGCATCACATAACTAACTAAAACCAAACTTTTTTAAAAACGAACCCTTGAACTTACATCAGCATGATTAAAAACTGCCTAAATGACAGAAACCATCTTTGGAACAAATTTATTTGAAGTGTAATTTAATTGTTTAGTTTGTCACACGTGCCATTTGTTTACATAGAAAGGGCGAAGTTTATGACCTATACTGCATCCAACCAGGAGCAATCGAAATGCTTTGGCTTCACTTTTGAGGACGTGTACAGCACACCCCGTTTTCACTAATTTGCACTTTTGTAGTGTACACGGAGAAACCCGTTTTCAGTTTGAATTTTCAGGCCCCCAAAACAAAACGCCATTGTCGTGTAAACGAACGGCCAAAACGCATAAAACGCTTTACATTTTAGTTGAAAACGCTGTTGTGTAATCGGCGCCCTTTAGTGTTTGAGCCCAAGTAGTTGTGCTTCTCAGGTAAAAACAAGAAAAAACTAATACTAAAAATTTTTTATTATTATAAACATGAAACTGAGCTGTAAGTATAACCTTTTTTATTTGTGAAATTTGTTGCTGAAATTTAAGCCATGAAGAGATCTGATAATGGCTCTACAGTGTTATTTCAGTATCATTGATACTATAGGTTTTTATTTTTGTATTTTCTGTTTTCATTTTACTTTTAGTTAAAGTTTTAGTCATTTTGTTGTGTGCTTTGTCATTTTTACTGTTTTTTTTTTTATGTCTATACAATTAAGTAATTTTGGTACATAAATTAATTGCTTTACCAACAAGCTGAAATAAAATGTTCATTTGAACTTATTTTATTTTATTAACAAAAATGTTTTTTTAATGATTTTATGTTTAGTTAACTATAATAACCCTACAGTATTCTCAAATAACAAATATTAGAGAGGGACTGGAAAAACTGATGTAAGTTCTGATAGTGGGGGATATGAGCTGTTTGGTGTGATATTATCTCTTAACGCTTTGTGTTTTTTGGAGAGCTGTTCCTCGCCAGGATGACGTTGTTGTTACGCACAACTCCGTGTCATCATAATGCAAGTCCTGCAGAGCTTTCCCTTGTGTGTATGATACTTCACACACACACACACACACACACACACACACACACACACACACACACACACACATTCACAGAAGCATGATATGCTTGGCTCCAGGACAGAGCAGAATAAACATATTCTCCCTACACACATACACATGCCTTGCACTGACAAACCCATTCACACTCTTCCTCACAAACACACACACAGGCTAATCTCTTCTCTGCAAAACGGTGCAACAGCCCCGACGCGCTGAGCTCATCAGAAAGGGCATTTGCATTTTGAATCAGAGTGCACAACAGGAATCTTTTGTCATTTATGACACTACAACAAGCAGCAATTCCATGCACAAACAAACGCTGATTGAATTCTTGGTGCGCGGAATATGAGAATGAGGCAGATCATATCTGATCTGTGTCTATGTTTATCCCTGCGGCTTCCCTTATTTCTTTTTGTAATTGTTTATTTGATAGCACAATCTTGAAAAAAAAAAATTAATCCGTTATCCATTGCTGAGATTTATCTAAGATGGCTGATAGTTGATCTAGTGTTTAGAGACCTGAGGTCACACAAACACTGCAGGGTTTACCTTGGATGCAAGCACATTTTGACCTCTGACTCGATGCAAAAATCTTTACATTATTTTATAGTTTTCAAATGGCACTGGTGACATTTATGCAGCCATGTCCATTCCCTCTCGTTTCATGGTTGCAATCATGTACATGATGTAGTAGAAGTTCAGATGTATCAAGCATGGTGAAGCAATTAACTCAATTTTTATATAACGAAGAAAATTTGAGCGAGTTTTGCCTGTCCAAAAGTTGTTGGTGGTTGCTAGGGCATTGCTATCTGGTTGCTAAGGTGTTCTGTGTGGTTGCTGCTTACTGACCTAAAATAGCCCACCTCCATGTCTTTATGATATTTTGTTTCGCCCATTAGGTGGAGTAACATTTTTTGCAGGCAAAATCAGGTCATTTTAATAGGAAGCAACACTATCTGGGATTTTGCATTAGAGCTAAAGATTTCTCAGTGGGTTGGTGATGCAAATTCATAGAGAAGTCATTGCTACATTATTTAAAATTGACAATGGATCTTTTTTTGCCCACGACATTTCAATGAAACTTCGCTAAATCTGACTGCACCTTAAGGGATAAAATGTAAGTGTGATTGTTTAGAAAAATATGACATAAAACTGTATGGTTTGAGGTATTATTCATGTTTGTACCACAAACAAAGCAGGTTGATTTATGCATAAAGGTCAATATTTAGGGTTAGATGTGGTTTAAAGTCACCATGAAATCAAAACAATTCTTGTTTTTTTGACTACTACAGTGTTTATTATAAATGATGTGCTCATATTAGTATTATTATTATTTTTATTATTAATCACAAATGACATTCAAAATGACATCTCTGAGATGATGTGTGAGGGCAGGACAATAAAAATAAAAAATCCTTTTTTAAACTATTTTTCATTTACCTTTAAAGACAGCCTTAAGGCCTGTACACACCGGGACAAATATTGCGACCATTTAACGCCTCATGACTAAACAAAGGGCTCCAATGTGAGTGTGCACACCGACACGAAAAACGCCAGGCGTAAAAGCGCCATTTTTTAAAAAACATTCTTTTGGTTTGAAACCACGTTAAAAACTGGAGGACCAATGAGATTGCCGCTTTTGTTCACGTGCCTGGAGCTGCTGAAGTTACAGTAAAACATGACTTGGTGGCGCTCAAGCACAAAACGGTCTTGCCGAGCACACATTGAGGAAGTTATAGACGAAGAAGACCCCTACAAACTATGGGTGCTCTGCCAGTTCTTGGCCACACCAATACTAGATGTGTATTATATTTATTTACATTTTATTTCTGTATTTTATTGTTTTTGTTTTTTAACATTCAAGAAATATAGTTGAGAATGTCTATTTCATAAATATGTTTCTTTGCACTACCGTTCACTTGCACTACTCTCATTGTGACTTATTTGCACTACCGTTTCTGACTACCATCTTCCCATGCCATATGCCATTTTATATCTGTATTTTTATCTTCTTTAATTTTATATCATAAACATGTTTATTTGCACTACCGTTCAGCACAAGCACCATATACTGTCAGGGAGTGAATTCGCATGTTCACTCAGCGCATTGCCAGGGAAAATCGATTGGGTATGAACACGAAAACGTCTCGAAAAGCACTGGCGATAAGCGTGCGCGATATTTGTCCCAGTGTGTACGAGGCTTTACTAGGTTATTAATCAATAACATTTGCTTCTCTTGAAGGCCTTAGCCTGCATTATTTCAACGTAGTTTTAAAGGGTTAGTTCACCCAAAAATGAAAATTATGTCATTAATGACTCACCCTCATGTCGTTCCCAACCCATAAGACCTCCATTCATCTTCGGAACACAGTTTAAGATTTAGTCCGAGAGCTTTCTGTCCCTCCATTTAAGTATGTACAGTATACTGTCCATGTCCAGAAAGGTAATAAAAACATCATCAAAGTAGTACATGTGACATCAGTGGGTTAGTTAGAATTTTTTGAAGCATCGAAAATACATTTTGGTCCAAAAATAACAAAAACTATGACTTTATTCAGCATTGTATTCTCTTCCGGAATCCTTTCCATTGAATTGATTCCATTGAATCCTTTCATCTGTCGGCGTTGGTAGTGCAATTTTACGTCGCCGTGGTTGTTTTTGGCAATTAGGACATCTGCGACATGCACACTTACGCACCATTTTAAAAAATATAGCAATACCAAAATACAAACAATGTAGAATAGCTTGAATACAGCGTGCGTCTCCCTCAGACTGTAAACGAAGCTCGGGCGCACCGGATAACACGTCAGCAGCGTCTTACGTCAGCAGCGTCACTGCGGAGTCGTGAACCACACTCCGAAGCAGAAGGGGGCGGTAATGCACCAATAAGCTGGATGCCAACCGCCGTAAAACAGGAAAGAAGAAGAAGAAGCGGAGTTGTGAACGCGGATTGACAACAGACCCGGAAGAGAATACAATGCTGAATAAAGTCGTAGTTTTTGTTATTTTTGGACCAAAATGTATTTTTGATGCTTCAAAATGAATGGATGAAAGGATTCAATGGAATCAATTCAATGGAAAGGATTCCGGAAGAGAAGACAAAGCTGAATAAAGTTGTACTTTTTGTTATTTTTTGACCAAAATGTATTTTCGATGCTTCAACAAATTCTAACTGACCCTCTGATATCACATGGACTACTTTGATGATGTTTTTATTACCTTTCTTGACATGGACAGTATACCGTACAAACATTTTCAATGGAGGGACAGAAAGCTCTCAGACTAAACTTAAATATCTTAATTTGTGTTCCGAAGATGAATGGAGGTCTTACGGGTTTGGAACGACATGAGGGTAAGTAATAAATGACATAATTTTCATTTTTGGGTGAACTAACCCTTTAAAATAATGAACAGTGGAATTTGTGGTGAAAAACTACATTACCCATAATGCTGTACAAAAATTCCACCAATCAGAGTCGGAACAAGCAAAACCTGCCAAAAGATCTTCCCCCTATATTCTGAAAAAATATATGCATATTTTGCAATAAACTTAAAATGTATTGTTTTAAAATTCAAAATTTGTAAAGTAGTAGTTTCATATTTCACCATCGTTTTTTATTCAATTATGCGGTTCACAATGCTTCATGGGATTGTAGTTTTTCCCAAAGCCGTTAAATACAGTAGGCTATCTTTCTATTTTTGTCCAATGTTCAAATAAGCTTTTTTTGTAATGTTATGATTCACCTCATAGCTGGTTGGTTTGGTTTAAAATGCTTTAATGAATGTTTTTTTATAAATCCTTATGGGAGAAATGAATGGAAAAAATACTTCCACTGAAAAAGTGGGCGGTGACTGTTGCACTAAGAATCCCTCCTCTCAAGCCCCGCTCTACATATTCTTTCATTCAAGATGCCCTTTTACTTAGATATACGGCACAATAGAGAAGAATTTTAATTTCATGCTGACCCTATAAGGAGTAGTTGTGATGCTTGACTTAACGAATACCACTTTTATGCTCATAGCTAATGCTACAAAGAAAAATGGTATGCAAATATTGCATAAGTTTAGAGAGATGGATGGTTTACTGTAATGTAATTTACGGGAAGGGTCATCATGACACTCACATATTCTGTCATCAGTGTCAGCTGTTAGTGTGTGCGCTGAATGAGTGTGAATGTGCTTATCTGTGTGACACTCATGACAAGTTCTCAACCTGTCAACTTAATGAAGTTACAACTCTGACTGTAGTGGAGTAATCTAATAAACACTTCCTTTATGTGATGAACATCCTGCTTTTGTAAATTATTATGTTTCTGTCTCACAGATCTTGTTTACATGAAGTTTGCAGTTTTGTCTAACAAGGAATGTGTCAGTACTTCCATTCAGCCTTCTTATGCTCTTGATGCAAATGCCAATTAGCTAACGCCTTAGGCGACAGAAGCATGTAAGCGGTGAGAGGGAAAGCAAACCCTTCCCCCTTGATTTCCTCAAGCTGTCACTCTTTTATTTCCTGTCTATTACGGCACTAAGCTTCTTTCATATTAAATGCACCTGTGGCCTCATCTTCTTCACCTTGCTGCCTGACACAGGTGTTAGAATAAACACAGTTTTAATTTGATTTAGTCTCATATCCTGAATAGAAGGGACGTCACAGACAGTTTGGCTTCCAAACTCAGAACTTTTTAGACTGGAAGATGGTGACATTCAACACAGAGAAATCAGTTTGTTCAGAAGACTTTTAAACATCTCTTTGAAACTAAAGATGGAGTGTAATTTTACTTGCCTGTACTGCCCTCTGCTGCCCAAAATCAAATCAATATTTCAAATATGTTTCTTAGCCTATAAAGTAGATACTTTATTTACAACAGAGGCCAATTTAAAGCTGTCACTTGAGGGGAGAAAAAAAGTGAATTTATTTATATTTTATTGAATCAGGCCTCATGCAGTCCTTTAGGCTTCAGACTAATTTTCTTCTTTGATGTCCTTTGTAACCGATTAAGGTTGAAACATATCTTTATAAATTATTTTAATGTGTTGTATTTGTATTTGCAGTGCCTGAAATTTCCTAAGCATACACAAACCAAACTTGGCACATTAGTTTCTCAACTCTTACAGGATGGTTTTGTTTATATTATAAGCTACATAAGCATACTTATACATTTTGATTGTAAATCATGGGCAACTGTAAGTCTTTAAATGGTTTATTTATTTGCATATTGAAAAAGAAAAAGCTGTATTAGCCACACGTCCAAATATTTTGGTAACAGTGTTCTACACTAGGGGTGCTGTGGTGCCCTAGAAAAAGCGGAAGTGACGCATGTAAGTAAGCCATGACATCACAAAGTGAAAGTATGGCAGCGTCCGTTGAAGTGGGACTAAAGTTCATCGCGTTTGTTCCCTGTAACGCACTTTACGATAACACAAACTTCTACACGAATATGTGTCCAATGCACGCTGGTCATATGATGTTTATCTTTGATTTGCAGATTGACGCGCGCGCAGGAAATCTGGGAACGCGCAGAGAAAACGGGTGGTTTAAATTGGTGAGGATATTGTGCAATAAAATCATATGTTCCCTAATACAAAACATAACTTATCTGTTTATTAACATACTCTTGTTGTGTCTTCTTATGCTGAATATAAAATTAGAGGAGTCATTTGTTTGATTGTTTTGCTTATGGTCGTTTAATTTTTTCAGTTTATGCATATTCACCGTGTCCTTCACTGATTGGTTGATCTAGTTATTTTTCAAATCTTTTAATGCCCAAATATGATAAGAGCTCACTTCCTGAACAATATAAATGTAGCTATATTTTCACGTTTAAAGGCCTGTTTTTAAGAATTATTTTTTCTCAGATTGAGATTGAATATAGAGACATATTAAATGACTTGTAAGAAAAAAACCTAATTTGTAAAAACTTTTACTGTGTATTACTATATGTAGCATGTATTACATGGTGATTTGAATCTAAAGAATGAGAATATTTTATTTTGGTCAATTATACTTTCTTATTCTAATCTAATCATTTTAGGTAGAACATCCTCAGCAATGGCTGCAGAAGGAAAACCAGACTCTGAACCCAATGATCAGGGTTTGCAAGCAGAGCTTGTGTCTTTGAAATCACAAGCAGAGGCACTGCGACAGGAGCTGAAGGCGTGTAAGGATGAACTTCAGAAGTTACAGAAACAGCTCAGCCAAAGTGAACGACTTCAGAAGAACACAGAAAGCTACAATGAAGATCTCAGACAGCAGGTGAAAACATGACTGTTACATTATTAGGATATTTTTTATGATTGGTGTACTCTCAAAACTTGCCAACACAAGAACATTGTTGATAACATTGATAAAATATGTTGCTTTTGATCTCTGTGATTAAGGTTGACAAACTGAGTGCAGAAATCCATGAGCGAAAGAAAAGAGAGAGGGAGAAAATGGATGCTGAGACTCAGACAGAGGAGTATACCTGGACAGATACAGGTTAACCTCTTTTATTTTACTGTTAAAGGGATAGTTCAAGCAAAGATTAAAATTTTGTCGTCATTTACTCACCATCAAGTCGTTCCAAACCCATAAGACTTCAGTTCATTTTTGGAATACAAAGATATTTTAATGAAATGAGAGACATTTCTGTCCCTCCATTGAAAGTCCATTCATAGCATGTCTACACTGGATTGAGCCGTTAGTCCAAGTCTCCTGAAGAGACACTATCACTTTATATGATGAACTGATTTAATTTAGGCTTTTATTCACATATAACTAGTGATCAGCAAACATAAACAGAAGCTCAGCCAGATTTGCTTATCTCTTTATGAAAGGTTTAAAGCAGCAGAGTATTGGGTGAGCCGACTTTCTCAGACAGAAATCTCTCAGATTTTATTGCAAATATTTAAAAATTTGTGTTCTGAAGATGAACTAAAGTGTTCTGGGTGTGGATCAACATGTAAATGATGACAGAATTTTCATTTTTGGGTGAACTAACCCTGAAATATTCCATTCATCTAGAGTATGTTTGTGAGGTTTAAATGTTTTTTTTTCTTCCTGAAACAGATTATTATAATTATTACTATGGCGGATACTACCAGTCAGCAACAGAGACGACAGCAGAAACACAGGAGAATGTTGTCATGGAATCTCAAGAGTGTTCTGAACACAATGAGGAGCATCCCATAACTGCTGAGATGGCACCAGCCAATCCTGAGCAACCAGATGAATCAAGTGACTTTCCACAAACAGAGGTATGAAAAATCTTAGTAATTATTTAAGTGTTTTTTTAATTCTGATAAACGATCTAGGCATTTATTAATGTGGGTATTGACCTGGTTTGTATGTGTTGCATATTCAAGTGAATTCTACAGAACCTGTTGTGTATGTCATTCAGAAATTTAGTTTCTAAAAAGTGTTTAAAATGTGAATGATGTCTTCTCTCTGCTGGCTAGTTCAGTCAAACTCCAATGTCTAGCCAAAAAATATGGCTAAAATAGCTAATCCAGCACAGTGTAAAATATAACTCTGGTAGTTTAAATTAAAATCAGATTCATCCAACACATCACCAAATATGTCTAAAATATGGCCAACATAATCTGAAATATTGCCAAAGCTATTTATATAATTGCTAAGATAATATTTCATGAAGCATCAAAATATGGCCAAAATATAGCCAAAACAATCCAACGTATAGCCAAAACAGCCTAAAATATGGCCAAAATAAAATGGCACTATGCAAAATAAAACCAAGGCCAAATTAATCCAACCTATTGCAGAATGTCTAAAATATGGACAACATAATCTGAAATATAGTCAAAACAAAACAATCTATATTATGGCTAAAATAATGTAACATCACAAAAAATGTGAAACATGGCCAAAATTTGCCAACATTTTTTTTTTTTTGGCAAAAAATAATTCAACATTTAGCTAAAGCAGAATAAAATAAAGGAAACATAATTGAACATTACTAAAAGCCAAATTAAGGCCAATGTCTAAAATATGGCCAATATAATAAAATATAGAAAAAATCAGTTTTTATATATAAATGGATTAAACTTAATCTCTTTGACTAGTGCACAAGAATCTAAATATGGCTTATATATATATATATATATATATATATATATATATATATATATATATATATATATATATATATATATATACATACATACATACATACATATATATATATATATATATATATATATATACATATATATATATATATATATATATATATATATATATATATATATACATATATACATACACACACACACACACACAAAGTTACTGAAAAAGTATATCATTTAAATTTATTTTATATAATACAACTTATCACAAACCAATTGAAATATGGCCAAAATATGGCCAAAATAGAATAAAATATAATTAAGTTATTCTAACATATCACCAGAAATCGTACTCGGTTACTAACGTAACCTCGGTTCCCTGAGATACGGAACGAGTACTGCGTATGGGGAAAGGTCTCCCTTTTTCCCCGCTGCTGAAGCCTTTTTCAATAACGCAGTGTAACTGCACCGTCATTGGTTCACTCATAGACAAGTTGTTGAACCAATGGCGGCGCGGCATAGCTGCGCGGCCTATGGCGACAAAGCGCGCGAATATTCCCGCCGAAATGGGCGGGGTATAGGGCTATATAAGCAGGCGTTTCGCCATAGGATTTCAGTGTCAATCGACTGAAGCGACGACCCTGAGCCGCAGCCTCGTGGCACGGCAAGTGACGCAGTACTCGTTCCGTATCTCAGGGAACCGAGGTTACGTTAGTAACCGAGCACGTTCCCTTTCGATACTTCACTCGTACTGCGTATGGGGAACGAATTCAACCACGCCGTGCCACGGCTGGGAACGATATAGCTTGCATTTGGCCACCCAGAGGGGGCAAAAAGGACAAGCGGAGGCAAAGCCTAACCGAACCCATGGTTACACTGAAGGAAGATACTTCCTATGGTGGCGTGAAGCGGGACCTGTTGGAAGCCGCTAATCACACCGACAGGACCCGAGCTTGTAAGGTCGGGACATCGAGGTGATAGAACCTGACAAAGGTGGACGGCGAAGACCAGCCGGCCGCCTCACAGATGTCTTGGATGGAAACTCCGTTGGACCAAGCCCACGAGGAAGCCATTCCTCTAGTGGAGTGGGCCCTGACTCCTATGGGGCAATTAGTGCCCAGTGAGGAGTAGCACAGGTTAATAGCATCCACTATCCAACGGGAAATGCGTTGTTTCGAGACCGGAGACCCTTTGGTGCGGCCGCCAAAACAAACAAAGAGCTGATCTGACTGTCTGAAAGACTGTGATCGGTCTATGTAGGTCCTCAATGCCCTGACTGGGCAGAGTAGCTGCAGCTCTGGTTCGTCCGCCGAGGGAGGAAGAGCAGAGAGCGAGATGACCTGAGCTCTAAACGGAGTTGAGAGCACTTTAGGGACGTAGCCATGCCTAGGTTTCAGAACGACCTTAGAGTCACCAGGCCCGAATTCCCGAGGCACGCAGGGTTCACGGAGAGGGCCTGCAAATCGCCAACACGCTTTACCGATCTTAGTGCTAGGAGCAGAGCGGTTTTTAGCGTTAGGGGCCTGAGGTCGGCTGAACCCATTGGTTCAAATGGGGCTCCTTTCAAGGCCCTGAGGACCAACGAGAGGTCCCAGGAGGGAATAGTGAGAGGGCGAGGAGGATTCAAACGCCTAGCACCACACAAAAACGGATCACGAGCCCGTTTCGTCCCACCGATTGGCCAGCAATAGGAGCGTGGAACGCTGCAATGGCTGCTACGTAAACCTTAAGCGTGGAAGGGGAGCGCCCCATTTCCAAGCGTTCTTGGAGGAAAGACAGTATGGAAGATACGTCACTCTCCACAGGGTCTATGTTGCGTGTTGAACACCAATCAACAAAGACTGACCACTTCTGGTCGTAGAGGCGCCTCGTAGATGGGGCTCTAGCCTGAGAAATGGTATTTAGGACGTCCTCGGGAGGCTAGTCGGCTCCCATCGAGGGACCAGAGGTGCAGAGCCCAGAGCTGCGGCTGTGGGTGCCAGATTGTTCTGTTTGCCTGAGAGAGGAGGTCCCGTCTCAGGGGAATCGGCCACGGGGCTCTTAGAGAGAGCCTGAATAGCTCTGAGGACCAAACCTGGTTCCTCCAGAGCGGGGCCACCAGAAGGACTCTGTGCTGGTCTTCTCTGATACGCCTGATGACCTGGGGGATCAGTGCGATCGGAGGGAAGCATAAAGGAGCGTGCTGGGCCATGTGTGGGCCAGAGCATCTACTTCCTTCGAGAAAAATGTTGGGCAATGAGAGTTGTCTTCTGAGGCGAAGAGGTCTACCTCTGCCTTCCCGAAGAACTCCCAGATCGTGAGGACCACTTGGGGGTAGAGCATCCACTCGTCGGAGGGGATGTTGCTCCGTGACAACATGTCCGCACCCAGATTGTTCCTGCCAGGAACATGAGTCGCTCTGAGCGACTGAAGCCTCGGAAGAGCCCATTCCAGCAGACGTTTCGCCAGAGCGCATAAGCGGCTGGACGAAAGACCGCCTTGGTGGTTCAGGTATGACACCACCGTCATACTGTCTGACCGAACTAGAACATGACGTCCCGTCAAGTAAGCCTGAAAGAACTGAAGGGCTTTCATCACTGCTAGCATCTCTAGACAGTTGATGTGTAAATGGCTTTCCTCGTGGCTCCACGAGCCGAAGGCCGGTCTGCCCTCGCACACAGCGCCCCAGCCCAAGTTGGAGGCGTCTGTTGAGAGCACCGTCCTCCGTGAGACCGCCTGTAAGGGGACTCCGCGTTGGAACCATACTGGATCCATCCAAGGTTTCAGGGCTAGAAGACAGGCCCGATTGACCTTGAGACATAGGCGGCCGTGCCGCCATGCGCTGGGAGGAACCCGGAACTTCAACCAGTACTGAAGAGGCCGCATCCGAAGAAGGCCTAGCTGCAGCACCGGGGAGGCGGAAGCCATCAGCCCTAGCAGCCTCTGGAAAAACTTCAGAGGGAGATAGGCTTTGTTCGTGACAGATGCCGTGAGCTGCTGAATTGCCAGGGCGCGCTCTGGCGAGACTACTGCCGTCATACGGACCGAGTCGAAAACTGCTCCCAGAAACGAGATTCGTTGAGTGGGGCATAGCGAGCTCTTGGCTAAGTTGACCCTGAGACCCAGGCATTGTAGATGGCTGAGGAGCACGGATCTGTGGCGTTCCAGCTCGTCTCGTGAACGGGCTAAGATGAGCCAGTCGTCGAGATAATTCAGAACCCGGATTCCCATCTGTCTCAGAGGGAAAGCGCCGCGTCCATGCACTTGGTGAAAGTGCGGGGAGCCAGAGACAGCCCGAAGGGCAGGACCGTATATTGGTATGCCACCCCTTCGTATGCGAATCTCAAGAATCGTCTGTGACGGGGGCTATCTGGATGTGAAAATACGCATCCTTCAGGGTCCAGCGAGCAGAACCAGTCCTCGGGGCAAATGTGCGCGAGGATCTGCTTCAGCGTCAGCATTTTGAACTTCCGTCTCGTGAGGGAGTGATTCAAAAGCCTGAGGTCTAGGATGGGTCTGAGACCGCCATCCTTTTTGGGGACCAGAAAGTAGCGGCTGTAAAAGCCTGTCTCGCTCTCTGACGGAGGAACCATTTCCACAGCTCCTTTTTCCAGCAACGACATGACTTCGGCCCGGAGGACATGAGCGTCGTCCGGATTGACCGATGTTTGAAGCACCCCGGCGAAGCGGGGGGCCGTCGTGCAAACTGGAGCGAGTAGCCCTGGTTTACGATCCCCATGACCCATTCTGACACATCGGGGATGGCCTGCCAGGCCTCGGCCCGAGTGGCTAGGGGTTGAATAATGTTGGGTGACAGACCGCCGTTGAGAGGGTCGTACACCGCGAGGGGTGGAAGAGGAAATTTGCTCTTTTGTGATGAGGTAAAAATTTGTCCGCCGTGAAAACGGCGTTTGGAGTGGGCGCAACAGGTGTGGGCCCAGCTGTCACTTGGAGTATGTTTCCCACGCCCGGAAATAAACGAGGCGGAGGGGAAATTACCCGTGGGAGCTTTTGGGGTGGTCCGGTCGTAACGGGACGGTCCCCCATCCTCTTCCTGTCCGACGAATCAGGACGACTTCGGAGGCACCGGGTCCAGCACAATCCTGGGCCGGGGTCCCTGGCGCCTCGGGAAGGGAGGGCGCTTCGCAGGGCGCGAGCGCTGGCGATGCTCCTGGGGCGGCGCTGCCTGTGTTGCAGGTGGGGCTGGTTTGTTCTGCTGAGCCGGCGCAGTCCTGGGGCGGCTAGACGCAGAAGCGGAGCTGGAGCGCTTAGGCAAGAAATGCCTCATAGCCTGAGACGATTTCTGCGCGGCAGTAAAGCGCTCAGTGAAGCCATCCACTGCAGGCCCGAAGAGACCAGAAGGCGAGACCGGGGCGTCTAAGAAGGCCGTCTTGTCTAGGTCTTTGATCTCCGTTAGGTTGAGCCACAGGTGGCGCTCCAACACGACCAGGCTGGCCATGGAACGACCGATGGCCTGGGCCGTAGCCTTCGTAGCTCGCAGGGCAAGATCCGTGGCGCTGCGGAGATCTTTGAAGGCTGGCGCGTCGATTCCAGACTCATCCAGAGAGCGGAGGAGTTTGGCCTGGAATGCTTGAAATATGGCCATGGTGTGGAGCGCAGAGGCAGCTTGGCCCGCCGAGGTGTAAGCCCGTCCAGCCAGAGTAGAGGTGGTCCGACAGGGCTTGGAAGGAAGGGCCCTCTTCGTCTTCCAACCCACAGCCGCGGGAGGACAGAGGTGAGCAGCCACCGCTTCATCTAGGGGTGGCAAGCGCTCGTATCCCTTCTCCTCGGCGCCGTCGACGGCGGTGAGGGCGGAGCGGTGCGTAGTGTGGAGGCGGGCAGAGTAAGGAGCGCGCCACGACTTCGTCAGCTCTTCGTGGACCTCAGGAAAGAAGGGCGCTGAACGCTGGCGAGGTGCTTGGCGGCGGCCTGGCAGAAACCATTCGTCCAGGCGGCTGCGAGACGGCTCCTCTGGAGGGGCCCACTCGAGGTCCAGCTCTTCAACGGCTCTAGACAGGATGCGGAAGAGCTCGGCATCCATGCCCTGGCCATGCTCGATGGGTTCCAAGGGAGGCGGTGGAGCGGGGTCTTCCGGCTCGCCAGCCCATCCTTCCGCTTCGGAAGCCGCAAGAGACATGGAGTCGTCTTGTTCGTCGTCTGTTCCCCCGAATGAGACGAGGTCACTCGCTTCTGCGGAGGGACGCTGCTCAGGGCGAGAGAACAGAACTGGAGAGAGTTCCCTGGGAGGAGAGGGCGAGGCACGCGGGGGCTGGGCCGGCGTGAGCTCGCTCAACTCCTGGCGCTGAGTCGCTCTACCCCGCTGTCTTTTCCTCGCCGGACCGCGGGAGGAAGGAGACGGGGAGGGCGCGAGCGGCGAGATCGCCCTCAGTGAAGAAGGCGACCCGCGAGCGCAGGGAAGCGAGACTCATACACTCGCAGTGCGGGCATGAGTCTCCAGCGAGCGCGCCGTCTGCGTGGGGCTTGCCCAGGCAAGCGACACACTCGCTGTGTCCATCGTCGTCGTGCAGGGGGCCCTGCAAGTACCACATGAGTGGCGGGGCATCGTGAGACGCCGCTGCCGTGAAAACGGCAATTGGGTGGCTCTTTTAGAGCGGCGAGGGCCGCGGAAGCTCTTAAAGCGGTGAAAACCGCTGGAAATCGCTCTTTTAGAGCGGCGTTTAAGCCGCGGATGAAGCTCTCAGGCGGCGCGCCGGATGGCGGCAGGGGACGCACAGGAAGCGGCCGGAAGCGGGAAGCGGGAGGCGGCGGCTCGGCGACGGCGCTAGAAGCTGCAGTCCGCGAGGGCGCCGGCGCTTTCTTCCACCGGCGAGTCCAGGCGGAGTCCGCTGCGGGAGCCTCTTCAGACGGCGGCGAGAGCAGAAGGCGGCGAGCTTCTTCGGCTTCAGGCGGAGATCAGCGAAGAGAAGTAGATGTCGTCGCTGAAGGAGAAAACACTGAAATCCTATGGCGAAACGCCTGCTTATATAGCCCTATACCCCGCCCATTTCGGCGGGAATATTCGCGCGCTTTGTCGCCATAGGCCGCGCAGCTATGCCGCGCCGCCATTGGTTCAACAACTTGTCTATGAGTGAACCAATGACGGTGCAGTTACACTGCGTTATTGAAAAAGGCTTCAGCAGCGGGGAAAAAGGGAGACCTTTCCCCATACGCAGTACGAGTGAAGTATCGAAAGGGAACTAAAATAAGGCCAAAATAATCTAAATTATAGCCAATGTGTTAATCTAACACATTGCCAGAAGTTTCAAATGAGGCCACAGTAGCCCAACTTCCAGCCAAAACAGTATAAAATATGGCCAAATTTTTCAAACATATAATGTTTATATAATTATTGAATAATTATTAGCCAGTTTTTTGGCTGTGTAAACACTGTATTTGTTCTCAGCAGGCCTCTGGAGAAGGCGGCTCTATAGCAGACATGCTGAGAGCAACAGCAGAGGAAGCATTGAACCAGACCAACTTTGTGTTTGATGAAAGTTCCGGCATGTACTACGACCACGGCACTGGATTTTACTACGACTCTGTAAGTTGTTCTTCTCTGGGGACGTCTGACTACTGTTATTGTGTAATCGACATGTGTAATCTTAATCGCCTGTGTTAATGTGTTTTTTCCTCTTCCCCCAGTCCAGTCAGCTGTACTATGATGCCAACACAGGCATGTACTATTACTACGATCCAGAAAGCGGAAAATACCAGTTCCACTCTAGGATAGAGGTGCCTACAGCACACCCCGAAGTGGAGCAGACGCCACAGAGGAAGACCAAAGATTGGAAAAACAGGAAGTCGGTGAAGAACACAGATAGAGCTTCCTGTCCCGATGGAGGGGTGAGATGCACACAGACACACATTGTCTTTACATAGTTTTGTAATCACAGATATTTAGTGGGTAACTCTCAATCCCTCTTACCTTCCTCAACTTGATTTTCCATTTCAAGTTCAAATTCAGTTTTTCAATTAAACCTTTTTTTTTTTTTTTTTTTTTACCACCATCTTGAGTCTCAGTTTTCAGTATTGTTTCAAGTTTTTGGTGTCTGGTTCTTGCTCTCATTGAATAGCAATTGATGATTGTGAGGGTCCGTAAAACAGTCTGGGATCTTATAAGGGGGTCCGTAGAGCAATTCTGAAGATTTGATGCCTGGTGGAGCTGACCGTGTGCTCTTCCTTTCGCTGTAGGTTCAGGATTTGACTTGCTCAATGGCTCAGTTGAAGATAGAACATTTGAGACTGGTTGGAGTAAGAGGTACGCACTTGTTTATAGCTTTAAAGTTATATAGAATTTTAGAATTTTTTTTTTCCCCCTAAATGGTCATAACTAGGGCTGTCACGATTCCTCGATTCAATTTGAGTATTGCAATTTGTGTTGAGTAACCAGCAAAATACTGGAAGTGGTGCATTCCTTGGACGAGAATCCGTGAACCGCATTATTAGACCATTTTTGAAGGCTGCACAATGCATTAAAACCATTTAAAAATGATAATATAGTATTGTGCTATTGTGAAATCGTAAAGGCTGTGAATTCCATTAAATATATGTGCTGAGGGTGAAGCGTGGCGCTTTATTTAAACGTGTGCAGGTTACGAGTGTCTTTCGTTTTATAGCAGCTTCGTTCATAGAAGCTTTGCAGGAACTCGATCTCTGCATGTGCTGTTTGTTTGTTTGTTTGGGTTTCCAGTAACATGCTTTTGGGAATGCGTAATGTCTGACATGCTTTGTGTTTCATACGAAGTGTTGCACTGTTTTACATGCATGGAGTGCTTCTCCATTTCTACATATTTCATGAGTTTGGGTTGCTTATAAGTAGGCATGTGACGGTATCAAATTTTCATGTTGCAATTAATTACTGAAGCTTATATCATGGTATACGGTATTATCACGATATTGAAATAAGTTGCAAAAAAAGTTGTCATAGTATAACGGGTTTAAGAACTATTTTTGTAATAACAAAAAGAACTCTGAATGTTTAAATACAATAACACAATACACAAATATATGAAGTAAAATTTTCAAACAGATTAAAGTGCAAAAGAATTAGGCTATAAAGAACAACAGGTATTATACAGGCATTATACAGACTGCAAGTATTTAAAAATGAAAATAGCGATGGCTCTTGTCTCCGTGAATACAGTAAGAAACAATGGTAACTTTAACCACATTTAATAGTACATTAGCAACATGCTAACGAAACATTTAGAAAGATTTACACGATATTGTAATCGTCGGCACTTCAGAATACAGTAAATAATAATTTATTACCAATTATAAATTTTTTATAAGGCAATTAAGAATACTTTACCCATCAATCGTATAAAATGCACAACACCGCTGTATTCTGCGTCAAAAGGACACGCGCTCAGATGTAAACAATCCCAACGTGCACGAGAAGCACATGGCAGAACCAGTGAAGGAGACGAGCTGAATGAAAGTGCGCGTTCACTCTCTGACAGCAGAGGGCTCTGATGGAACAGCAGCGTGCAGCGGTTACCACGGAAACCGTGCAAACAAAGTAACTGCGCTAGTGAAGTTTTTAAAATGCTTCAAACAGCCATTCATTTTTTTGTAATCTCAGTGTTGTTCATCACAGCACCTAATACTGAATACTTAAAAAAGACTTAAAAGGATATTTATTGTCAAACCTAAACATTTTTATATTTTAATCTGGACTACAACATGCCCTAATGATTAGAAATGTTCTGAATATTTGTTATTGTTCAGTAAAACTTTGAAAACATACAGCTTCATTAGTTAACATGTTAATTCATTAACACTAAACTGACAATAAAAATACTTATAAAGTATTAATTATTATTAATTAATGTTAATTTCTTAGTTACTATTTAATAACATTACTAAAATCAAAATAACTTATTTAATGGACCTGAGATAAAACTAACAATGATCAGTTGTGTTTCTAAACTAACATTAACAAAAAATAACACTTTCTGTAACAAATGTAGCTATTGCTCAATCTTAGTTAATGCATTAAATAGAGTAAAGTGTTATCTGTTGTTCTTTATAGCCTAATTCTTTTGCATTTTAATCTGTTTGAAAATTTCAGCCAGAGTTGTTTTTGTTTTATTACCAAAAGAGTTCTTAAACCTGTTAAACTGACAAAAATGGTTTTGCAACTTAATATCGTGATAATACCGTATACCGTGAAAAAAGCTTCATCAATTAATCGCAACATGAAAATTTGATACCGTCACGTGCCTAATGTTAGTTAAGAAATACAACTGATAATTGGTTTTATCTCAGGTCCATTAAGTTCTTTTGATTTTAGTAATATTATTAAACAGTAACTAAGCAATTAACATTAACTAAAAATGATTAGTGCTTTATAAGTATTTTTCATTCTCAGTTTGGTAATAATGATTTAACATGTTAACTAATGAAGCCGTATGTTTTAAAGTTTTACTGAACAATAACAAATAATCAGAACATTTCTAATTATTAGGGCATGTTGTCCAGATTAAAATATAAAAATGTTTGTTAGAAAATAGATAGCCTAGGCTATTAAGTCTTTAAGTATTAGGTGCTGTGATGAACAACACTGAGATTACAAAAAAATGAATGGCTGTTTGAAGCATTTTAAAAACTTCACTAGCAGTTGCTTTGTTTGCGGGGTTTCCGGGGTAACCGCTGCATTTTGCTGTTCCATCAGCGCCATCTGCTTTCAGAGAGTGTACTTTCATTCAGTGTGTCTCCTTCACTCGTTCTGCCATGTGCTTCTCATGCATGTTGGGTTTGTTTACATCTGAGCGCGTGTCCCTTTGGCGCAGAATACAGCGGTGTTGTGCATTTTATACGGTTGATGGGGAAAGTATTCTTAAATGCATTATAAATATTTTAATAATTGGTAATAAATTATTATTAGTTATGGTATTTTGAAGTGCCCACGATAACAATATTGTGCATATTCTTTATCGTGATATATCGCATTACTGAATATCGACACATGTCCACTTAACGTTCATCTGGGAAAGCAATGTGCACCATTTCATCAGATTTGTAGCGTAAATCACTTGTAAACCTAAGCAAACACAGGAGAATACATATGTTTCTAAATATGCAAACTGTTAATCGCGATTTCAAATGAAAAGTTCTTAAGAAATTACAGTAGCTGTAGCATTTGCATCGTAAAGAAGTGGCCAAATATTAAACATCTGGCCAATATTAAGTATTTGATCTGCTGCGTAACAACAACAATCACTAGGTCGTTGGCACCCTCTGCAGGCAGTTGTTATAATACATAATGCATTTTCTATTTTTATTACCACAAAAAAATCGAATTGATTAATCGTCAAAATAATCGATTGATTACTCAATTACCAAAATAATCGTTAGTGACAGCCCTAGTTGTAACAAGCTAAAGTCAGTCACGGCCTCTTTATTTACTCTTAATTTTTATGTTTTCACGTTTTGACTAAATACACTACTGTTCAAAAGTTTGAGCTCAGTAAATTGTTTTTAAGATATTAATACTTGTATTCAGCTAGAATGCATTAAATTGACCAGTAAAGGGATTTATATTGTTACAAAAACATCTATTTTGAATAAATGCTGTCCTTTTGAACTTTCTTGAGCAGCAAATCAACATATTAGAATTATTTCTAAAGGATCATGTGACACTGAAGACTGGAGTAATGATGCTGAAAATTCTGCTTTGCATCACAGGAATGAATTATATATTCACACTAATATATATTGTTCCATTTATTTATTGGTTGTGTTTTGACTGGGCCAGGACATCATGTGGTGTCAGAGCTGTGGCCTAGCAGTTTCCTCAAATCTGGATTTCTTATCCCATGCCGAACTCTTCTCTGCTTGATTTTTGTCAATAAAGTGGTGAAAACGACAAGAATTATATAAACATCCAGGCTTGATCAAGACTGGAAAGCTCTGTTGGGATGTTGATATTTTAGTTGGTGGTTTTGCATGGTTTTTCATTTTCTTGAACTAACTCAAAACTGAGACTCAAATGAACCTTGAAAGCCAAAACAAATCTTATATTTTCACATCAAAACAATGTGGAGACACTATTGGCGATGTCCTGATTGGCTAGGTGTTTACTCACTGACAGGACCATAAAGAGGCGGGGTCTGAGATTGACAGACAGTCTGAAAACCACAACAGAGGTAAGAAGGATGATGCGTCATCACTTAAAAAAGGACGAAAGTCTCGGTCCCGAAGCCCCCAGAGACCCAGTGGTACAGAACGACCCAGACGGATCAAGAGCCGAGACAGAAGCAGAGAGCGCTCTACGAACAGAAAGAAAATCCGGAGGCGGAGCGGATCGCATTCTGATGACTCTCACAGCAGGAGGCGGAAAGAGAACGGGTCGCATTCGGATGACACGCACAGCGGGAAGAGGAAGAAGAAGAGGAAAGAGAGGAAGAGGTCACGTTCTGTGACTTGCAAAGACAGGAAGTCACGCTCCGATAACATGAGCGGTGAGAGTGAGCCGGAAGAGGGCGAGATCACAGAGTCGGATGGAGGGAACGAACCTTCTTCATCATCCTCGGTTACATCTCCTGTCCAACCAGCACATGACAGTCCTGAAAGGGAACTGGAAATGCAGATACAGGAGGAAGGTGAGGAGGCACATTCAGAGTGATGTGAACACCGGGTGGCTGTTTGTTATTGGTCGTTTGTAGATGCAGTGTTAAATGGAATGTGTATCAGGTGAATGCGCACACTACTGTAGGATTTTATTTTTGTGTATCCGTAATTTGTGCGATTTTTAAATTTCAGAAGCCTGGCCGCCATGTGTTCGGGTAACTGTGGTTCGCTCTCCTGTTCTGCAGACCGGAACGCTCTTCATCCTCACGGCTGACACGGTTGCCACTATCGGCCGGTCGGTATAGTTCTCTGTGTGTGTGTGTGTGGTTCTCTTCATCTATTGTGTTATTTAACATGTTTGTGTATTTGTTTCGCAGAGAGAAGGACATGAATCATGCCATCAGGATCCCTGAGATGGGAGTCAGTAAGGTAAAACAAAACTAAACAAACTATATAAAAACACTCAAATCAAACACACATTCTTGACCAAAAGCACTTTTTACTAGGAAATTAAACAATCTAAAGTACTGAGACTTTTTTGTGGCCTTATGTCTTATTGGTGATGTTTTCAGTTAGACCCATAAAACCTTCGTTCATCTTCGGAACACAAATTAAGATATTTCTGATGAAATCCAAGAGGTTTCGGAGCAACAGAATTATCACATTCAAGGTCCAGAAAGTATTAGGATTAGTTTACTTCAGATTTAAAATTTCCTGATAATTTACTCACCCCCATGTAATCCAAGATTTTCATGTCTTTCTTTCTTCAGTCAAAAAGCAATTAAGGTTTTTGATGAAAACATTCCAGGATTATTCTCCTTATAGTGGACTTAATGGCCTCCAAACAGTTGAAGGTCAAAATTGCAGTGCAGCTTCAAAGGGCTTTAAACGATACCAGACGAGGAATAAGGGTCTTATCTAGCAAAATGATCGGTCATTTCGAAAAAAATATAAATGTATGCTTTATAAACACATATGCTCACCTTACAAGTGCTTCCGCCAGACCGCCTTCCGTGTCCTACACCTTCCCTATTCAACTTACAGAATTAACACGGCGCCAGTTCTGTTTTTCCGTAATTTGAATACGGAAGGCGATCTGGTAGAAGGTAGATATTTGATTTCATAACTTATTTAAATATGGATATCTTTTTATTCAAACGCTTCGCTTCAGAAGGCCTTTATTAACCCCCTGGAGCCGTGTGGAGTACACGTTTATGATGGATGGAAGCTTTTTCTTCAGCTCATACTCGTGGGTCCCATTCACTGCCATTATAAAGCTCAGATACATCAGGATATTTATTAATATTTCTTTGTTCATCAGAAAGAAGAAAGTCATATACACCTAGGATGGCTTGAGGGTATGAGTAAAGCTTGGGCTAATTTTCATTTGAAAGTGAACTAATCCTTTAAAGACGCCATTAAAATGGTCCATGTGACTGCAGTGGTTCAACCTTAATGTTAAGATGCGATGAGAATACTTTTTGTGCTAAAACACAACAAAAATAACACATTTATTCAACAATTTCTTCTATGTCAGTCTTTTACACTGTTAACGTAGTAAATAGTGCAGGACTACCGTGTTTACATCCATATGCCAGCTATTTAAAAATATCATTTTTCTTTAGTATTTTTTTTTTTTAATCAGTTTTTGCTTTTCTTTAAAATGTCTACACTTTTTTTTTTTTTTTTTTTACAAAATGGGAGATGTTGTGTTATTACTAGCTGAAATAAAATGTTTTTATATATATTTTTATTTTAGTTAAAATAATTTATTTTTAAAAATATTTTGTCTTAAGTATTTTAAAACATCAATTGCATAACATTTTGCTTTTGTAATAAGACTTTTTACATAATTTACATTTTTAATATATTTTTAATTTCTGTGATGCAAAGCTGAATTTTCAGCATCAGTGTCTTCAGTGTCACATGATCCTTCAGAAATCATTGTAATATGCTGATTAGCTGCTCAAGAAACATTTTTTTTATATTTTCTTTAAATAAACATTTAAGCATTTATTTCAAATTATTCTCCAATGTCATTTTTGATAATTGCACCTTGCTGAATACAATTTTTAATTTCTTTTCCAAAAAAATCTTACTGACCTCAAACTTTTGAACATCAGTGTCAGGGTTGCCAGGTTTTCACAACAAAACCCTCCCAATTGCTAGCCCAATCGAATTTCAGGAGGTTCTCCTGGTTAAAATCACGTTCCGGGGATAAAATTTGCATTTTTGGCGGGGCTCCCTCGCATTCCAGGGGGTAAATATCACTTTATTTTGGGTCGTTTCAACCTACGGACATGAAAAGCAACCTGCGGCAACAGTCTAAAAGTAGCCCAATTCTGCGGGAAAACTGCGGACTTGGCAACACTGATCAGTGTATTTCTGAATGAAATACGGTAGTAATAATAAGACCAGGAACATGTTTCAAAAAGTAAATGAGCCCAATTTTAATTAATTTTAACGGCATATTAACTAATCGTTGATGTTTTTCTCTCTCACTCTTTCTCTCTGACTCTGTGTGTGTGTGTGTGTGTGTGTGTGTGTGTGTGTGTGTGTGTGTGTGTGTGTGTGTGTGTGTGTGTGTGTGTGTGTGTGTGTGTGTGTGTGTGTGTATAGTCCCATGCAGAAGTTTATTTTGACCAGGACCAGCAGTGTTATATGTTAATAGATCAGGGCAGTCAGAACGGCACCGTCCTCAACGGGAACAGAATACTACAGGTAACACACACAACTCTTGTTTCCCATAAGGATGTTTATTGGAATTGCAAATGTGTTTTCTGTGTCCCTACAGCCCAAAGTTCGCTGTGACCCTTGCCCTCTGACTCACGGGGATGAAGTGAAAATGGGAGAAACGGTGTTGTCCTTCCACATCCACACAGGAACAGACACATGTGACGGCTGTGAACCAGGGCAGATCATAGCACACCTGAGCCGCCATAAGAGAGATGAGACCTCCGGTATGCATTCACACACTGACAAAAGCAATCTTATACACACCTTTGAACTGCATTACTGTGAATCAGCTGCAGCTTACATTCTTTTGCAATACATGTGAATGCACGTGTGTTTCAGGAGCTGTTCTGAGTAAAGAAGACAAGGAGGTTCAAAGACAGAAGGAACTGAAGATGATGAAGGTTAAATATGGTCTTAAAGTAAGTTTTCTTATCATGTACAAGCTCTTTTGGTGATGAATTATGTTTTAAAGCTCAAGTCAAGTGTGTTAATTTGGTTTGCTAATTGTGTGCGGTCAGTGCTGCCCTCTTCTGGTCAGCAAGTAGACAATCACACTATTCCTGGGTGTTGCAAATTGCAAGCTATAACAGGTACAATATTTAACCACTAAAACAATGCTTCCGTCATCCAAGATATCATGCTATGACAAGCATCACTATTATTATTGTCTACTCTGTCCAAGGGTTTATTTTAAATCTTTAACGCCAAGTATTGAACATTGGCGCATAACTTCCTGCAATATTTGTGCTACTCGGTGGTTCTCGACTTTTTTAACTTGTCCAGCCAGTGTTAAATGATCATTGGTATGCTATATTTTTTGTTAATATTTTTGGATCAGATTTTCTGTTTTCATTTTCATTTTAAAGTTTTAGTGGTTTTGTCATTTTTGTTAGTTTTTTTCTGCATAGTTTTTATGTTTTAGTTTATTTTGTTTTAATTCTTTTAATACTTCAACTTAAACTAGATGAAAATGAGAAATGTTGCTTTGGCAACTTGATGTTTATTTTATTTCAAGTAATGCAAATGTATTTTGTGGTTTTAGTTTTAATTAACGATAATAACCCTGTGTCCAACACAATATTCAGTGAATCTATCTCATACAGTCTAAAATATTAGTGATATTTCTGCTGTAATTGACAACTGCTTTTCAGACTTTTTCACCAAAAACTAAGCATATTAGTATAATAAATTAATTAACCATAATTCAGTTTGTGGTTTCAGGCATTTTGCATGTTCTTCTGTTCAGGGGAATGATTTCATATCTTGATTTTATATATTATTTAGCATTGAAATTTTTATTAGAGTTAGATTATATTAATAAATTAATGATACTTTATTACTTACAGGAAGCAACTGCTTAGTAACACCCTAGTAATAACCAATAAGTGTTTAAGTATTGTTACAATGCCATTGGCCTTTTTGGTGGTGGTTGTTGTATTATATATTTCATAGTCATAATTCAGAAAATATTCTTCATTTTGTTGTTGTTTTTGTTTAAAAACATTTATAATTCCAGCACTGCTATTGGTCTACTGGTTGTGACTTTAAAGGAGACCTATAATGCCTCTTTCACAAGATGTAAAATAAGTCTCCGGTGTCTCCAGAATGTGTCTGTGAAGTTTAGGCTCAAAATACCCCACAGATCATTTATTATAGCTTGTCAAATTTGCCTTTATTTGAGTGTGAGCAAAAAGTGAGTTTTGTGTGTGTACCTTTAAATGCAAATGAGCTGCTGCTTCCGGCCCACTTTCTAGAAGAGGGCAGAGCTTTAACAGGTCGCGCTTCGGTTTCTCAACAACAACAAAACTGGAGAATCTCACGCAGCCAAAATTATGATTGTCAGTAACAGTGTTCAGCCTTACGTTGTTCAAACCGGAGTCGACACTGATGGAGAGACTCAGGAAGAAGTTACAACTTTTAGAATGAAACTGGATGTTTCTGAATGTTTAGCGGATAAATGTATGCACTTGCTGTGGAGTTGATTTAACTCATCGACTAGCATGTGTCGTCATGTTAATATTTTGTGCAAATCCAGTGTTGAATTGACCCTCGTTTGTGAATCAGTCCGATGTTAAATGACGGTATGGTAACAACACTCTACTACAGCAACTCTTCCTCTTCTCTAAAGCAGCCCAACATGACCTCACACCCTTTGTTGTGTGTTCTCAAGGGCAGGGTTTATGTAAATTTTAGGGTTTGTGATTGTAGTCCTCATTGTAGTCCTTAAAGTGATTCCTGTAAAAGAAAATATCTCCCTTTGCATTGAACTTTGAGCGTTGTAACTTTGCAGATGTTGTTTATGCTCAAACAGCAACATTAAGTTAAAATAGTGAAATCATAATAAAGGATGCTTGTTTTACACGAAGACTTGCGTGTGTGTTTCAGAGCAGTGATTATGAGGAGCAGAAGGCCCTGAAGAACAGCAGGTATAAGGATAGAGCAGAAAACCGCCGGCAGACAGTCGGAAGCGAGGGAACGTTCCAGAGAGACGATGCTCCTGCTTCTGTTCATGTGTACGTAACCTTTTCAGTCAAACATTTACACCTGTAAACAGATCTGTACTGCAGTAGCGTTCTTGCGTAACAAAATGGAAGGTTAAAGATGTTTTTGCAGACTTGTGCTTTTTCTCACTGTGTTTGTTTGTATATAGTGAAATCGGAGATGAGAATAAGGGTAGACGGATGCTGGAGAAGATGGGCTGGAAACGAGGAGAAGGACTCGGCAAGGATGGAGCTGGAATGAAGGATCCGGTAATATAATTTCTCCCCATTTGTTTACGCAGTGTCATGTACGCAAGCGCATGAGATTTACGCTCACTTCCCTTTGTGTGTGCGTCATAGATTCAGCTGCATGTGCGCAAGGCCCAGTCTGGTCTTGGTTCTGGGGCTGCCGTGTCAGTAGAGGATGCCTCACTCGCCAGAACCAAAACCCAGAGGAACTGGGAACGTGCACGGGAACGCTTCTCTGGAGCCTGCCAGGCTGACTCCGCCCATCCTGAAACGAGCCAATCGCCTAAAGCCTGGGTCAAAAGTCAGGATACAGAGTGACTTCTTAGTGATCATTTGGACTGATGCCGGGCATTATTTTGGTTAACTTTTTTTAATCATTTCAGTGGAAGACCTTATTCTTAAAAGGTTTGTAAATAGACATAAGTTTGTTTTAAAGATTGCTGTTTTTTTGTTTACAGTGAAATTCAATAACAATGAATATCTTGAACAAATAAACAATACAAAACTATACATGCTATCCAGTTTATACATTTATATTAGTGTTCACTATAAAATTAAATTGCTCTGTAAGATGCTTGCTAAAGGTTGCCATACAGTATCTGCAAAGTCATGTTTTGTGGATCATGTTGTAGCAAAACTAGTTGTGCAACTCCTTTTTATAGTCTTATAGTTTTGTTACTGCTGCTTGTCTATGGACAACAAATAATTAGTTACGGAATGGGAAACAAAAACCCATGTGGTGTTATTGTGAAGCAGTTACCTTGGTATCAACACATATTGGTCTACACATAAAGTGGTTGTGGCCAGTTTGTTTGTCTCTATTGTATCAACCTCATGTCTGGGTCACATCTATCAGTCATTCTCAGTGGTGATTCTCATCAGATCACCTGTTAAAATAATAATAGTTATTGTTATTATTAGCATTAGAATTAAATTTTTTATTATAAGCATTCCCAAAAATGTTTAAATTAGAAAACTTATAATATGTTAACAATTATTGCCTTTATACTAAATTAAAACAAGCCAAAATGTGTGGAACAGTGTTATTTTAGTATCACTGTTCAATATCATTCAATATTTTGAATTATTTTTAGTTAAAGGGTTCAACCAAAAATGAAAATTCTGTCATATATTACTCACCCTCATGCCGTTCCACACCCGTAAGACCTTCGTCAATCTTTGCAAATTAAGATATTTTTGTTGAAATCCGATGGCTCCGTGAGGCCTGCATAGGGAGCAATGACATTTCCTCTCTCAAGATCCATTAATGTACTAAAAACATTTAAATCAGTTCATGTGAGTACAGTGGTTCAATATTAATATTATAAAGTGACGAGAATATTTTTAGTACGCCAAAAAAAAAAAAAAACGAAATAACGACTTGTATAGTGATGGCCGGTTCAAAACACTGCTTCAGGAAGCTTCGGTGCATAAATGAATCAGTGTATCGAATCTGCTGTTTGGAGCGCCAAAGTCACGTGATTTCAGCCGTTTGGCAGTTTGACACGCGATCTGAATCATGATTCGACACACTGATTCATAACGCTCTGAAGCTTCCTGAAGCAGTGTTTTGAAATCGGCCATCACTAAATAAGTCGTTATTTTGTTTTTTTGCCGCACCAAGAATATTCTCGTCGCTTTATAATATTAATATTGAACCACTGTACTCACATGAACCGATTTAGATGTGTTTTAGTACCTTTATGGATCTTGAGAGAGGAAATGTCACTGCTTCCTATCCAGGCCTCACGGAGTCATCGGATTTCAACAAAAATATCTCAATATCTCATCGGGAGTGAAACGGCATGAGGGTGAGTAATTAATGACAGCATTTTTATTTTTGGGTGAACTAACCCTTTAAAGTTTTAGTAATTTTGTTATGTGTTTGTCATTATTAGAATTTAATATATATATATATATATATATGTGTGTGTGTGTGTGTAATTATGTTTTCCTTGTAGTCAGTACTTCAACTTAACGAAAATGAGAAATGTTGCCTTGGCAGCTAGCTGCAAAATTATATATATATAATTTTATTTCAAGTAATAAATGTTTTATGGCTTTGTTTTAGCTAGCAATAACTAAAGTCTGGAATCATGTAACAGTAATTGAGAATTACACACAACTCGGCAAATAATTGGTTATTCTCAAAATGAATAACAAAATCTTTATGCAAAGTGTTTTTATATTATTTTGAGTTGAAATGTGACCGCGAGATTCCTCTTACTTCGCAGCAGAGCGCGCAGATCCGGCGGCGCTAGGACCGCGCAGTTGTCCGTTCTTGTTCGTGTGGGTGAAAAAGTTCAGAGAAACGTCGCCTACCTAAAACCTCAAAAACTTCCCAGACAGCTTTGCCTATCGATGTGATGTGGTGGAGAGAATGCTGTCAAAATGTGCTTTCCGCGAGGTTTTACCTCTAAATAGGCGGGATTTCATGTAACCGAACCTCTCAGGTTAGTTCGGACCGGGGACGGACAGAGATGAGCGCGAGCACACAGCTGCTGTCCAACGGACCAAGGAGAGAGGTGAGATTCACTTTGATCGCTTCGCAACCTTCGGATCCAGCGTTTATAGGGTTCTTATAAAACACGGCTTAGCTTTTTATCTGGCTGTCGAAGGTCGTTTCATAACTATGTGTTTGGCGTTTTAAAAAAGAGTAGTTTAACTAGATTAAGTTCAAGCAATGTGACCGTTTTGAAACGACAACGGGGAATAACTCGACTCTATGTGTGAAAGAAACAGTTTATGAGAAGTTTAAATGGTTGAATAATTAATTTGACCTGTTCTGCTTAGTCCGTTAGTCTGTGCTCTTCATGACAGTTTTCAGTTCGTTCACAGCATGGGGGAGTGGGGTAAGTTGGGACACTTTAGGCAAAGAGAAGTGACAGAAATAGCACTAATAGGCTACACCCAAATATATATCAGTTATTTGTTATCTACTGAAATAAAGGCAATAAACTATGACTTGACTTGAAATTAAAGTCCCTATTTAGGGCCCTAAAAATATGGCACTGCCAAAAAAAAAAAAAGTGAAGTGAACTTGACCAGTGTTTAGGTTAAGTCACTGGGGAATGCTTGAGAAATGTGCATTTTAAATGCAAATCTGAATATCTGGTCAGGATTATTAAAATTATTTATACAAACTTTTATACATCGGTGAATCACCAGCATAATATATTAAATATACACAGACCTGAATACATTTGCTTTGACATAAAACTTATTTATTTGCCATGTAAATAATAAGTTAACGTATTCAATGTACTATAAAAATGTAAATTTAATCCACAGGTAGCTTTGATTGATTGTCTCTGTCTTAATAGTATTGTGCATTTTCCTAGCTTAAGGCTCTTTTAATTGTATGTGCAAATGAATAGTGGCTTAACGATGAGCACCGATCATTTTGCCCACCATTTGTTCTCTAAAATAGTTGTGTTTGTTCTTTCACTTCTCATTGCTGTCATTATTAGTAATTGAAGCGTTACGCGAATGTTACACTAACTAAGCATTCCCGTTACATTCTACATGTTAAGTGTCAGGAGATTACGATTGCCGTCATTTCACCTGGACAGTAATTAAGTTCTCCAGCAGAGGGCGGTCATGGGTGGTTGGTGTATTATAGAGCAGAAGGTCAGGTCAACAGTCACACTGGGGTACAGTAGGAAGTTTTATTTAATTGATAAAGGTGGGGTGTTGTAATCTGTTGAACTCCACAGGCTGCTGGAGAGATTAGGTGTTTTGTTTAAAGCAAAGATTACAGCAAATACCTCAGCCGAAGCTTCCAGCTACAACCCTTATAAGATATTCCAAAGGATAATTTTCACAGCTAATCTAATCCACCTTTTTCATTTTGTAATTGCACTGTAGCGCTGTGCAATTCCATTAAGAATAGGTGATTAAAGCATACTTAACAATCACATTGACAGTTGATGCATAATGAATCTGCTACAAGCTGAAGAGGTGTAAAAATGTAGCATTGCAACCTGGGGGGAAAAAATCACTTTTAATGGCTCTATTCAGCATGAGTTGACAACCTGAAGATTTCCCACTGGTTATATAAATGTTTAACCACTGCCTGTTTTATTACTGCCTTTGTATTTTTGATTTATACCATGGTACTGGATGATTACCATATTTATATAACATGGCATTTACATGGTGTCTGATTTACTTTATTGAACAGTATTTTGTCCAGAAAACATAAAATTTTTTGCAATGCATAACGCGTGTTTTCTTTGAACAGACATTGTGATAACTTAGTTTTTGTTTCATTGGGGAAAAGTCACATGAGTTTCGAGATATATAAGGGTGGGTAGATTTTTCAGTTTAAGTAAACAGTCTGTGGAAGGCGTGACTCAATTGGACTGACCAAAAAATGTGTCTACAATAATTGCACTAACTAATTTTTTTAAAGACACAAATCATCTTCATTCAAAAATCTGTATGCACTACATGTAATCTGGGTATAGTGCAAAATTCAAACCATAGTAAAGCGCATTCCCTGCGAGGAGAATTTCCCGCTGGTTATGTAAATGTTTAACTGCTGTGTATTTAGTTTATCAGAATAGCGCATCTGAGAAATTATTGGCATTTCCAGAATATGCAATGTCAAACACAATTGCATTATGACTATTGAATATTTTGCATACAAATGTATGGCAAGTGTGCAGAGTGACTTGGAATAGTGGCAAAAGTTGGGCCAAAAACATTTTTTCCCACCCAAGCAAGAATCTGTTAAGTAAACTCCAGTACGATAAAAGGTCAGTTTAGTCCTATAAAATCATATGGGCTTATCAGTCATTTACAGATGTTTGTAAGATTTTACAGCTTGGATCTGTAATATGCAAACATTTGGAAACCCAGATGTGCTATCACTGATCCTGGAGTCTTGCACTGTACATTTTATGCATTTGGCATTTGCTGTAAGTGACTTATTACATTCATATTTTATTGGTTCATGCACTCTCTGGGAATTGAACCCTTGGCCATGCTCTACCATTCTAATCTTTGAAGAGCTTTGAAGTCATTGATTATTATGAAAGCTTGTTTACACCACTAAATAAAAAAGGTAATTGCGACTTTTTATCTCACAATTCTGACTTTTTTTCTCAGAATTGTGTGATATAAATTCAGAATTGGGAGATATAAAGTCACAATTCTAAATTTTTTTCTCGAAATTGTGAGTTTTTATTACGTAATTCTGACTTTCTCAGAATTGTGAGATATAAACTTGCAATTCTGAGAAAAAACATCAGTCTTTTCCTCTCACAGTTGAACATTATCACACACAGTTGCAAGTTTATATCTCACAATTCTGAGAAAAAAAATCAGAATTGCATGTTATAAAGTCAGAATTACGTGATAAAAACTCTCAATTTCGAGAAAAGTCAGAATATGACTTTATATCTTGCAATTCTGAATTTATAACTCACAATTCTGACTTTATAACTCGCAATTCTGACATATCTCGCATTTCTGTCTTTATAACACGCAATTCTGACTTTATATCACACAAGTCTGACTTTATATCACGCAATTCTGACTTTATATCACGCAATTCTGACTTTATATCACGCAATTCTGACTTTATAACAAGCAATTCTGACTTTATATCACGCAATTCTGACTTTATAACACGCAATTCTGACTTTATATCATGCAATTCTGACTTTATATCACGCAATTCTGACTTTATAACACGCAATTCTGACTTTATATCATGCAATTCTGACTTTATATCACGCAATTCTGACTTTATAACACGCAATTCTGACTTTATATCACGCAATTCTGACTTTATATCACACAAGTCTGACTTTATATCACGCAATTCTGACTTTATATCACGCAATTCTGACTTTATATCACGCAATTCTGACTTTATAACAAGCAATTCTGACTTTATATCACGCAATTCTGACTTTATAACACGCAATTCTGACTTTATATCATGCAATTCTGACTTTATATCACGCAATTCTGACTTTATATCACGCAATTCTGACTTTATATCACGCAATTCTGACTTTATATCACGCAATTCTGACTTTATAACACGCAATTCTGACTTTATATCACACAATTCTGACTTTATATCATGCAATTCTGACTTTATATCACGCAATTCTGACTTTATAACACGCAATTCTGACTTTATATCACGCAATTCTGACTTTATAACAAGCAATTCTGACTTTATATCACGCAATTCTGACTTTATAACACGCAATTCTGACTTTATATCACGCAATTCTGACTTTATATCACGCAATTCTGACTTTATAACACGCAATTCTGACTTTATATCACGCAATTCTGACTTTATATCACGCAATTCTGACTTTATAACACGCAATTCTGACTTTATATCATGCAATTCTGACTTTATATCACGCAATTCTGACTTTATCAGGCAATTCTGACTTTATATCACGCAATTCTGACTTTATATCACGCAATTCTGACTTTATAACACGCAATTCTGACTTTATATCACGCAATTCTGACTTTATATCACGCAATTCTGACTTTATCAGGCAATTCTGACTTTATAACACGCAATTCTGACTTTATATCATGCAATTCTGACTTTATATCACGCAATTCTGACTTTATAACTCGCAATTCTGACTTTATTTCACTCAATTCTGGCTTTATATCACGCAATTCTGACTTTATAACACACAATTCTGACTTTATAACACGCAATTCTGACTTTATAACACGCAATTCTGACTTTATATCTCGCAATTCTGACTTTATATCTCGCAATTCTGACTTTATATCACGCAATTCTGACTTTATATCACTCAATTCTGACTTTGTCACTCAATTCTGACTTTATAACTCGCAATTCTGACTTTATAACACGCAATTCTGACTTTATAACACGCAATTCTGACTTTATAACACGCAATTCTGACTTTATATCTCGCAATTCTGACTTTATATCTCGCAATTCTGACTTTATATCATGCAATTCTGACTTTATATTACTCAATTCTGGCTTTATAACTCGCAATTCTGACTTTATATCTCGCAATTCTGACTTTATATCACGCAATTCTGTCTTTATCAGGCAATTCTGACTTTATAACTCGCAATTCTGACTTTATAACACGCAATTCTGACTTTATTTCACTCAATTCTGGATGTATAACACGCAATTCTGAATTTATAACACTCAATTCTGACTTTATATCTCACAATTCTGACTATATCACGCAATTCTGACTTTATATCACTCAATTCTGACTTTGTCACACAATTCTGACTTTATATCACGCAATTCTGACTTTGTCACACAATTCTGACTTTATAACTCGCAATTCTGACTTTATTTCACTCAATTCTGGCTTTATATCACGCAATTTTGACTTTATAACACGCAATTCTGACTTTATAACACGCAATTCTGACTTTATAACACGCAATTCTGACTTTATAACACGCAATTCTGACTTTATCACGCAATTCTAACTTTATATCACGCAATTCTGACTTTATATCACTCAATTCTGACTTTATATCACTCAATTCTGACTTTATAACACACAATTATGACTATATCACACAATTCTGACTTTATATCAAGCAATTCTGACTTTATATCACACAATTCTGACTTTATAACACGCAATTCTGACTTTATATCACGCAATTCTGACTTTATAACACGCAATTCTGACTTTGTCACACAATTCTGACTTTATAACTCGCAATTCTGACTTTATTTCACTCAATTCTGGCTTTATATCACGCAATTTTGACTTTATTTCACTCAATTCTGGCTTTATATCACTCAATTCTGACTATATCACGCAATTCTGACTTTATATCACTCAATTCTGACTTTGTCACACAATTCTGACTTTATAACTCGCAATTCTGACTTTATTTCACACAATTCTGACTTTATAACTCGCAATTCTGACTTTATTTCACTCAATTCTGGCTTTATATCACTCAATTCTGACTATATCACGCAATTCTGACTTTATATCACTCAATTCTGACTTTGTCACACAATTCTGACTTTATAACTCGCAATTCTGACTTTATTTCACTCAATTCTGGCTTTATATCACGCAATTTTGACTTTATAACACGCAATTCTGACTTTATAACACGCAATTCTGACTTTATAACACGCAATTCTGACTTTATAACACGCAATTCTGACTTTATCACGCAATTCTAACTTTATATCACGCAATTCTGACTTTATATCACTCAATTCTGACTTTATAACACACAATTATGACTATATCACACAATTCTGACTTTATATCAAGCAATTCTGACTTTATATCACACAATTCTGACTTTATAACACGCAATTCTGACTTTATATCACGCAATTCTGACTTTATAACACGCAATTCTGACTTTATATCACGCAATTCTGACTTTATCACGCAATTCTAACTTTATATCACACAATTCTGACTTTATATCACTCAATTCTGACTTTATATCACTCAATTCTGACTTTATAACACACAATTATGACTATATCACACAATTCTGACTTTATAACTCGCAATTCTGACTTTATATCACACAATTCTGACTTTATAACACGCAATTCTGACTTTATATCACGCAATTCTGACTTTATCACGCAATTCTAACTTTATATCACGCAATTCTGACTTTATATCACTCAATTCTGACTTTATATCACTCAATTCTGACTTTATAACACACAATTATGACTATATCACACAATTCTGACTTTATATCAAGCAATTTCTGACTTTATCATGCAATTCTGTATTTATAAATCGCAATAGTGAGTTTATATCGCAATTCTGAGAAAAGTCAGAATTGTGAGATATAAACTCACAATTGTGAGAAAAAAGTCACAATTACCTTTTTTTATTTTTATTTCATGGCAGAAACAAGCTTCCATAATTTATGAACATTCAGAATGTTCAAAGCATTTTTGATGCGTCAAGGTGAAGGTTTGCATGGCCTTGTTTAGTGATGGACCTAAAGTATGGCCTTTTTGAGATTATCACCTGATAAGCGTGCCAGTTGTAGTCCCTCCAGCTGCATGGATTTATAACACATATTTTCTGTTTCTTTTTGAGTGAATTATAAATAAATATTGTGTGAAGAACCTTTTAACATCCATGGAAGCTTTCAAATGCACAAAAGCTTCTTTTGTAGAAAAAGGTTCTTTAGATTATTAAAATGGATCTTTTAAGAGCTGTTCACTGAAAGATTCTTCAATGGCACTAAATTTTCTATGACATTGCTGTGAAACCCCATTTTTGGAACTTTTATTTTCAGGACTTGTAAGTGTTAAGCAACAGTGTATACTTTAATTGCTTTCATTCAATTATATCTGCATTTATCAGCCACCCTGCTGTCCAGATATCTGCATGGTATCAGTTGTTGAACTTGAGTCAATCACTAGCCTTGTTTGTGCATTTGCATGCTATTAAATGGTATTAGTGAATATCAGTGTCTCTCTGCTCAAGTTCATCATCTAAACTCTGCAAACAGCAAAAGATGAATCCAGCATTATTCCAGACTGAATTAATAGGCAGACAGACAGAGAGAGTGAGTGTGTGTGTGTGTGTGTGTGTGTGTGTGTGTGTGTGTGTGTGTGTGTGTGTGTGTGTGTGTGTGTGTGTGTGTGTGTGTGTGTGTGTGTGTGTGTGTGTGTGTGTGTGTGTTCATGGGAAGAGGGAGTCATTGATGTTCGTGTCTGTCACTGATGACGCTCGTGTGTCTTAAAGGACCATGAGTGTAAGTTTGAGACATATTCTGGGAGTCTGATACTTTGCGCCTGTTATTTAAGAGCTCAGGCGTCGTGATGAACATACAGATTATCAATACCGAGAGAAAATGGATCGTATCGAGCAGCCTGAACCTGTAGTCTCTTACGCCGAGGTGAAATGAGGGTGTAATTTGTCCAAAATGTGACATGGCACAAGTGCAACGGGCTCACGGTTGGACAGCCGAGGTGTCATTGATCTGATCTGATCACTGATAAATAACGCGGCGAGATGGATCTCCTCTACGTTTTTCCTTGACGCGCGCGGGAGGCAGGCGGAACTGAGCAGCGCGAACACCGGCCAATGTACCGGGGGAACGGCGGCGTGACAGCGGCCCGGCAGCGGCGGCGGCGGCGGCGGTCTTGAGATCAGTTCCTCCGGGTTTTACGCAGCGAGGCGCGGGGAACGATGGGCTGCGCTCCCAGCATCCACGTCTCGCAGAGCGGGGTGATCTACTGCCGCGACTCGGACGAGTCCAACTCGCCGCACCAGACCACCACCATCTCGCAGGGCACGGCGACCACCCTGCACGGCCTCTTCATCAAGACCGACGCGGCGGACACCATCCCCTCCGTGATCGCGTACCAGAGCAGGCACACACGGACCAGCTCTCACCGGGAGCGGAAAGAGAACAGCGGCGGACACATGTGCACAGAGGCCGAGACTCAAACCAGCAGAACCAGCGTCAAGGTACGAGGAATGAATGAATGGCAAGATTTTAGATCTTTATCTCGCATTATTTATTTCCACCATCTTGTCATTCATTCAGTGTTTTAGTGTCATTCCTGCATGTTGTTGTGAATCATCAGCTGGATGCTTATTGCTGCCATATACTGTTTATTATGCATTACACTTCATATACTGTACAAATGTAGGTTAAGTGAATGAGTTTTGTTCATTCTCAAACTTCAAACAGGTGGGAACCAGAATTTTTGCCCTGTGGATGTGATTTTAAGGGGCATTATTTACCTTTATGAGGTTAAACACATCATTCCATCTATTTATTCAATTGAATCAGTGTATTGATGAACAGTTGTGGCTGTTGCTTATGTAATGAATATTGAATATAAAGCAGATATTGTTGATGTGCAAGATTTTGTAATCTGTTGCTGGTGTTTACATGACTGGCTGATCTCAGCAGCAGTCAGTGCAGATTTTGATCTATAGATGGATGATAATGTCACTGGTGTGTGCAGAGGCACTAAACCCATTTAGGTATTGAATATTATATCAAATGTTAGATAACAGATAAAAAGGAGGAAAGTATGTTGAGCATTTTTGCTCTGAATCCTTATGTTTTTGACCCTGCTGGGAGCTGATGTGTGGGAACATAGTTTGTATACCATGATGGTCCTTATAGCAGGTATGTTCAACTGGTGGGTCGCAACTAAAAATGGCCCTCAGGTTTGTTTTGATATGGTCGCATTTACATTTATGCATTTGGCAGACCTAAAATGCATACATGTATACAGTTAAAATGTATAAAATGTATACAGTTTCATAATTTCAGTATCTGTTCATGCTTCCCTGGGAATCGAACCCATGACCTTGGTGTTGCTAGCATCATGCTCTACTGTAAAAGGTATATGCTAATGGTCAGTTACATAAAATGCAACTAACAACATCATTTTTTATGACAGTGAAATATTAACTCATGGAAGCTTTTAAAATTTATATAGGGCAGAGAAAACACATTTAGTTTTTTTTTTTTTTTTTTTTTACATCAAAGGCATGCGTCCAGTAAAACTGCTTTAGTACTGCTGTATTTTCAAATGCCAAATGTTCATTGGTTATATTAGTTTATTTAATCCTTTTATGCACCTTTATACACCTTTCAAACTCATTAAATGTATCTTTGAACATGACGCATGTAATTTCCGCACTGCAAAACCACACTGCACTCTAAAAATGAATTCAGGGGACCTTTAGTCATTACTTAAATAAATAAATATATATATATATATATATATATATATATATATATATATTGTTGTGAAATAAAAAAAATCAAGTTCTGAAATGCTGTTAGACTTTTTACTTGTAATTGTTATTTTATTGAGCTTGGATGACACACATTATGCCTATTGATTCGATATACTGTCATGACTTGTCATAGTTTAACATTTTCAGTTAATCAAAAATGTATTTAATTTTAAGTTCTGTTAATGTAAAATACAATCTGATGATGTGTAAACGTGTTTCATTGTTGTTGTATGAACACTTCTTTTAATTTAGACAAACTTAAGTTAAGTGAAACTGGGCTGGGATTTATATTTCCCATCATGCTTTGCCCATGGCACTTGAAAGGGAGAGTAAATGCTAAAATTAAGTGTTATATAATGTTTTTGTTTGCACAAGATTAATGGTAAGGGAGATTTAGCAGTAATTAGTGTTTTGTTATGCTAATTTAGAAGAGTTTCTGTTAATGTGGGTTTTTGGAGATTTACCATCATGGTGACAAGCGGTGTTTGGTAAGTTCATGTTACTTAGAAATCTGTTTCATTGTGTCCAAAACGCGTCTTCACCTTACTTAAAACATTATGTTGGATCACCTCAAAATATTGCTTTGAATTAATGTAATTCTCCTAATTGGCTTAAGTTAAAAATTCTAGTGGAAAACGTTAACATATTTTTTTTTTGTTGTTGAACCAGTTTTATTTTTTAGAGTGGGTAAAAAATAATTGTTGGTTTAACTTAAAAAAGTAAGTTACCTGGTTGCCTTAAAATTTTGAGTTCATTGTTAATACAATGAAGACAATTGGTTTTAATCAACAGAAACTCAAAATATTATGTTATCTGAACCACATTAATTATCTAAGTTGATTTGACAAAAGAAAAAAAGTTGTGATAACAAATCATGAAAATAAGAATTTTTTTACAGTGTATCATTTTTGCTCTACCTTATGTAGTAGATTTATTTTAATGTGCACCTGGTTCGGATCACAGCCTTTGTATTAAACGAGTCAGACCGGATTTATCGAACAGGTCCATGAATAAAATTTGGCATATTGTTTTATGTTAGATTTTACGGACATTTTTGTTTGACATTTTACATGGTAAACAATTTTGTTACTGATTTGGGTCACCAGTCGATTAAAGCAAAATCTGGTTCTCGAGGGAGGAGGTGGCTGTCACGCTTCAGTTCAACCCATCATCTCTGCGGCTTTACTAGTTACAACACAAAATAAACATGAATGAACATCCGAAGGCATGTTGAAAGATACAGTACAACTTACCGAAATCGATAAATCAGTATTTCATCCACGGAAAGGCATCAATAAAACAGCTAGTGTTTACCTCACATTTACTTTAGAAAAGCCATTCAATGTCTAAAAACTCATTAGTCAGCTACAAAAATGAACTTAGAGAGGAGCATTTTGCTAAATATAGTAGTCAACATTTGAAGTAGATCAAAAAAGTTAATCAAAGATGTCCTAAGAACTAAGTTGTCCTAAGAAGAAGGTTTTAGGTCAACTTTGATGAAAGGTTTTGATCCACTTCAAATGATGAATACTGTAAATTAGCCCAAGCTTTACTCAAGTGTATATGACTTTCTTCTTTCTGACAGAATCGGAGATATTTTAATAAATATCCTGATGCATCCAAACTTTATAATGGCAGTGAACAGGGGTCACGAGTATGAGCTGAAGAAAGTGCTTCCATCCATCATAAACATACTCGTCTCCAGGGGCTTAATAAAGGCCTTCTGAAGCGAAGCAATGCATTTGTGTAGTAAAATATCTAGCTTTCACCAGACTGCCTTCCGTATTCAACATACAAAGAAAGTGTAAAACTTTTCCCGTTCAAAAAGCTTACGCTACGTCCTACGCCATCCCTATTCAACTTTAGCCAGTTTACACTTTCTTCGCAACTTGAATATGGAAGGCGGTCTGGCAGAAGCTACAATTTTCTTCTGGGGGAGGATGTCTCCAGACCCCCCTACAAAAATTTTGTTCGTAAACATGTCGCCTTTTTCATCTCTTTTGAGTTTGCAGGTTTGTGTATAAGTACATACAGTGAGCCCTCCTACACTGTAGTATTTTTCTTCACCATCTGCTTCAGAGTGCTTGAATGTAGCATTGAGATTTATTGTTGAAAAATGTATCTTTATTTTTTGTCTCTTTCTGGGATATCTTTCCTTTACAGTTTGCTTACATTCTGGAGATGATGTTGGAAGGCTGTTGACCGGAACGCCGTAATTCCTGCCATGTTTAGAATGACCATCAGCCTTATCTGAGTTAAAGTGTTTATAGTCAGATCACGTGTAGAATATAAGAAATGTTCTCACACTGCAGGTGAGCGCACTCTCTTAGACCTGGAGTAAACACACACTTTTTTGTTAGTTTTGTCAAAAAATGATTACATTTTTCCTGTCAGAGAATGATAAAATCATGGTCAGCGGTTTACTTGGACTGATTCGTCCAAATAAAACCTGCCAAATCAATGGGATTTTAAAACCAGCCAAATCGATGGTATTTGTGTTACGCAACACAAATCAATTACTAATGTAATTTTAAAATCCTACAAGGACAGTTTATAGATCTGTGGATAGATTTATATAACGACTTTTAGAGGGCACTTTGTGTGTATGGCCAGCTGTATTTTGGTCATCTGTCAGTATGAAAGGAGACGTAGCGATTTTGGTACACTCTGCTAGACTGCCGAGAAACTCAATGATGCCATTGAAGTGCGTGTAACTCTGTACGGCTCTCTATCACTCACACACATTCTCATTGTGTTGACAGCAACAGAGCCGATATCCATTTTGAATTGAATGTGCGTGTGAGAGAGCGGTCCTGCTCACTTCTGTGTGTCTGTGCATCTCAACCTCCTTGCAAGAGATAGAGGCCCTGTGTTAAAGAAAGAGCGATTTTGTGTTTCTTTGTATGCATTTGTGTTTGTTCAGGCCACTGAGTTTGTTTACCCCTCTGGCTGTGAGCTCTGCACGGTGTGAACTATCACATGCAAAAAGGCTGATGAATCTCAGACCAGATCATACACACACACACACACACACACACACACACACACGGTTAGAGCAAAGCATTGCGGCAAGAGATGCCCTGAGACATGTAGCAGGGCATCCACGGTCTCGACTGACATGGGGACAAATCACTGTCACAATGTAGCCTAACGCAAAGTACAATCTGATTGGCCGCGGCTTCCCTCAGGAGGTCAGGAACATTTAGATAACAGCATGAAATCTCTCCCCGCTGATAAGTGCCATCCTACAGCGTCTGTCCCATGAGTTTTCATCCTCTAGTTAGCAGAATTCTTTGCGTTTTCTAACAGGGGACACATTAGGACATATTTGTACCAAATAAAGATGAAGATATGAATCTATCCCTCCGACGGCTGCTTTTATTTACCTCTGTAGTAGTGATGCAGTGACGTTATTCTCCAGCGTATCTGAAGATGTTCTGTCCTCTCCATTAGAAAAAGATCCTGTGTATTATTAGTCCGAGCAGTTGCATGGTACGGTCTTGAGTAGTGGTTAAAGATTTGGATTAGCAACCTAAAGGTTGTAGGTTCAAACCCCAGAAGGTTTTCAGTAAATGAGCATTTAAAAAAAAAAAAAAAATTGTTTAAAGGTGTTTTAGAAATCTTAAGTCTAAACAAATAATAATAATTGACCATTACTACAACATTTTGTAAAAATATAAAATTTTAATAATAATTATATATATATATATATATATATATATATATATATATATATATATATATATATATATATATATATATATATATATATATATATATATACATATATATACATATATTACACTAGATATCAGTATATACTTTTTATCATTCAAAAGTTTTTTTTTTGGTGCTTTTTATTCAGCTTTGCAATACAGAAATAAATTACATTTTAAAATATATTCAAATAGAAGACAGTTATTTTAAATTGTAATAATATTTTACAATTGTACCATTATTACTCCATTTTTGAATAAGATACTTTAAAAATATCCCCCCAAAAATCTTACCCACCCCAAACTTGAATGGTAGTACTCATACTTTAATTTAATTTCAGTAAATAGTATGCACATAATATTTGTACAGTTCACCATAAACTAAAATGATATATTGATAAAATAAGGCTGTAGATGGAACTGATTCATTGGGAGCAGACAAGAAAATAGCCAAACACTGCCTAATTTATCAGCCTGGTTGATATCTATTTTTTACCGCTGTTAAAGATCCAGAGAAAGCTGTTTTATTCTACATAAGAGTAAAGTAAAATAAAATATTGCTTCATGATGGCTTTCATTGTCAGAACCAATCATAAGAAACGTAAACAAGGTTAACATGATACACAAGATCATTTTCCTGTCATGCTATAGGTTGTGACCTCAGATTCCCCATACCGTGACTGATAGCATTGACTAGCTTGATTATGGTGCATCTGCTACGTGTGTGGGATACTGCTGTCGGTTCTAGTATGAAAATTACTAACTGGTGCCAAATAGTGAGTTTTTCAGGTTTGACAGGAAACTAAAATTAGACATTTTTTCTCTGTTTGTTCATGTGTGAGTGCTTTCCTTTCATTTCTGTGTGTGTGTGTTGAAGTTGTGTTACAGACTGTGTTCTCTCAGTCAGCGAGAGCAACAGAACTCCAAAGTAGTCCATGATGGTGGCATTAGTAACGTTGTTTATCATCTGGGATTTTTTTGTAAACACTTGAAAGCATCGTGGGAGTATGTAGGGTCTTACAGGATGGGAACAGATTGTTTGAAATATGTTTAAATGCAAAACGTTCTGGTTTACAAGCTGGACGCACAAAGAGGAGCTCTGCTAACAGACAGCAAGAGCTATAATGTTGAGTTTATTCATTTTATAAGGATGTAGCTACTCTTTAAACTCTAAAAAAAAAAAAAAAAAAAAGAGTTTTTTCATATAAAAAAACTTAAAAGTAGCTGGAAATGAACTATTATGAAAACAGCTGAACTACTGTCACATTACTTGAATAATATAGTCACAGCTTTTAGTTAGTTGCTCCCAATCAGTGTTTAGTTATATTTATATTAAAATTTTGGTATTAATATTTTGGATTAGCTTTTATTTTTATATTTTTAGTTTTCATTTTAATTTATTTCAATTTTGTTAATGTTTTTTGTGCTTTTAACTTTAGTTTTTATATTTTTTATTTAGCTTTAATGTGTTTTTGTTGAGTTTTAGTAATTTTAGTACTTTAGTTCAGAACAACTGAACTGTCATGTTTGTGAAAAATTATAGTTAGGCTTACATTAGTTATCACAGCTTTTAGTCGATTTGCTCCCAATCAGTGTTACTTTAGTATTATTTATATACATTTATAGTATTTATTAATATTTAGAATTAGCTTTTATTTTTATATTTTCAGTTTCATTTTAATTTTCGTTAAGTTTAGTTATTTTATGTGCTTTTGCAATTTTTATTAGTTTTTGTTTTTTAAATATTTCTATTCAGCTTTAATTTATTTTCATTTAAGTTTTAGTAATTTTAGTATGTAAACTTAAACATTTCAGTCAGTTGCCAAGGCAACATTTCTAATTTTCATTAAATTATTTTAAGTTTTTCACTTAATATTTTGTATTTTATTTTATACCTGCTTTAATTACCAAAAAAATTAAAAAAAATAGCTTTAAACTCCCCCTGTAGTCAAAAATTCTATCCCATAAACTCATCTTTGATCACCAAAATGACATATTTAAACATTTTTTCATGTGAAAAAAATTTTCTTTGTGCCTTAAAATAGCTTGAATGTAACTCTCCACCCTTGCCTCATTTAGTATATGCAAATCTATGAATATGCTAATTAGCCCCGCCTCCACTTGCTCGCACAAGCTCAGAGATCTACTCGGTCAACTTACTGAGGTAAACGCTGCACAACGATATTGCTATTTTCAACTTCGGACACATAACGGTAATAAATATGATTAGCGTTTTGTTTGACTACATTATCAAACAGCTAATAGAGATGCGCGGATGCGCTACAGATAATCTGCGGGTCGGGTGATAAAAAAATAACATTAATTGCGGATGGGTCACGGGCAGAGGAGAGAAACCATGAATGTGTTGATTTTAATATAGACACAAACTCTCATTTTACGGTAAGACGCAATGAACGTGCATCATGCTTACTTTCATTTTCAAAAACCGCGTATCTCTTCAGGGAAAACCAATAAAGAAAAACATTTGCTGAGAGCAACTCCTAGTGGACATTATAGAACACAAAGGAATAAAATGTACTTGAGATATTGCTTAATACTTAATGTAATTTTTCGTCAGGCACTAATTTGCAGACACAATTGCGGGATTCACCTTTTAAGCAGCAATGAAGGCCAAAAAAATCGGAGAGAAATAAAAAAATAAAAAAAGGAGAACTAATCAAGTGTTGAGTATGTGATATGTGACGGCTGTGAAACGCTGTATATTAAACAAATGCTTGGGCTGAACTTTGGCTATTTAATGACTTGGCAGATGACAAATTTTTAAAAGCGAATTCGGGTGACGTTTGAGCTGATCCGCACATCACTAACAGCTAATAATGTGTTGCTAATGTTAAACAAACCATATTCCCATTCGTGAGTCCGGCAGCTGTCTTCTAAAAATCAGTATCCTTAGAAACGCTTTAAACAACTCAGAACGCCGGTGGAGAAAGGCATATAGTTCATCATAACATTGTAATATACATCATAGACCCGCTATATTGCTAAATCTACCCAGTTTTTCATATCAACACAAAAATATACCTTCTTAACCTTCTCTTGAGACTCCCCTGCATTAGATTGGTCATTGTTAATGATATGCTAAAGCCCGCCGACGCATGACGTGATTGGTAACAAGGTAGTTTGTGACATCACAGATACCAACGATTTCAAACCGCATTTTTGAAACTAGGGGTTGGGCGATATGCCTGAAAACTGTATCCCGATATCAGTTTTTCGTATCGGTTGATATCGATAATTATTGATATTTTTTATGACCCATTTAAAATAAGGACCAGGAGAAAAATATATTACATTTAAACATTTTTATTTTAAACTTTACCTTCCTCTGATCATAACCCCCTCAGTTATTAAGACAAATGTCAACAACCATGGAAAACTCATAGTTAAAATGTAAACATAAGTCTAAAGTAGGGTGACCACCCTCCGAAATTAGGAGCTTTGTCCTGCATTTCATTTATGTCTGTAATTTTTTTTCATCCCTGAAATTACAATACCACAGTAAGAAATACATGAAAAACTGAGCATTTAAAAATCTATTTGTGCAGCCGTCATATTCTAGCTGTGAAAATCACCAACCAGCGCAATCATAGAGAGAGGTTTTCCCGCTGATGACAACTGAGTGGACAGCGCAAAGAGCAGGCCTCATCAAAGTCTGTAAACACAACTACACCAGCAAGGATTTCATCTTCCATACTGGATAAGAACCTCAAGAGCTACTCCAAGCTGCCCAAATCGATGATTTAAAGCATGTAATCATCCATCCTGATGTTAAATGTCTCCAATGAACGGCGGCGATCTTGCGCCACACACGGAAATGGTCGAGCACCTACAGAAAAACAAGATATTCTCCATTTGTTTTAACCAATACAAAAGTGCGAAATTCAGACACGACTTTATTCTCACGTTAATATTTCATTTAATGCGGGTTCTACGGCGTTATTGTATTGAAAAATGTTGAGTGCGAGCAATCTCTCCACTCACAGGCGGATTCCCTTGCACAAAACTGGACGCGCGCGCTCTCGCTCAGATATCACATCTGCGCGCTCAAACTTTTGTCCTCCTGCATGTGCAGCCCTGAATCTAGAATTGTCTTCTCTCCAGGATTTAATGTTGCCATAAGCGCAACATCATATGCCAAGTTTGCCAACAAATGTAAATCAATATTTACATAGTGTAATAGTTTTTTTCTGTCTCATGTGTCTGTTAGCGTGTCACTCTCTACGTTGCTAGGTTACCAGAGAACGAGTGCCTTTGTTAATGCAACCAAACTTGCTTTGCAACCTGTTTTTTTCCGACGAAGAATAAAAAAATATCCAACGTTTTATCGAACACATTTTTTATTGATATCAATCATGTGTCTATCACGATACATATCGTTATCGTTTTATCGCCCAGCCCTATTTGAAACTGTCTTTTGATCACTGCAGTTTTAAATAGTAAATACTCAGCAATGGCATGCACTGACTTATGAATTTGCACATGGTTTGTCTTAAAGCACATAAAAAGAATATAAAAACACCACATATAGACATATAAACAACATTAAAACTTTTTTCACCACAGGGGGACTTTAAAAATAACATTTCTCCCAATTACAGTTATGGTGATGTAATTGATTTGTGCCACTGAGGTGTCACTGGGATATTGGTTTTGCTGTAGTGTTGGCGTTAACACAAGTCATAACTGCTACCCACAGCTAAAGAATCACAAACCTCTCATTTTTATCACATATTTCCACTTCTAATTTATTACTCTGTCTGTGTCATCAGACATCTTATTGTGCCTGTTTATCTTCTAATGTCCATCCGTTTCTCCCTCAACCAGCATCTCTCCCTCTCTCTCTCTCCTCCCCCTCTGTCTCATTCTCTCGGTCAGTTATTAAAGGGATAGTTCACCCAAAAATGAAAATTTGATGTTTATCTGCTTATCCCCAGGGCATCCAAGATGTAGCTGACTTTGTTTCTTCAGTAAAATGATGATTTTTAACTCCAACTGTTGCAGTCTGTCAGTCATATAATGCATGTCAATGGAGACACAATCTATAAGAGTCAAAAAGTTTTAGTACAGGTATTTTGCACCAAATTCCCAGGAAGTGACTATTTCGTTCTCATGAAGACATGGGATAAACGCTGCTTTATTCACAAATATTTAATGTGATATTGCAAGTTAAATTTCAGACTGGATTAGAAAATGCTCTTTGTGAGTTGCAATTACATACAACTGGAAAGTCATGAAAAGGTCACTATGAAGGGATGAACTTGATCTAATTCGTATGATTTATAGTTTTACAACAGATAGATTAGACATTCTTATATACCATTGTGAAGATTTATAGATTTTGCTGTTTACTTTCGGTGTATATGGCTTGAAGTGAATTTGTGTACATCTTGACCTCTTCTGGTTGCCTAGCTATGCATGTTGAGTTACAACTTCAGGAAGATGAACTGATTAGTCAATCAGCTGGCAAGTTGTATATTCATAGATAACACTCTGTTTTATGAGGTTATTTATAGCCCAGTTTAGAGGAACTCACGAGAGAAAACTCATTTTACACCAGTATTGACACTTTGAATTATATCTGTATCGGGAAGCTCTTATCAGTGGTTATTGAATGATAGATATTCAGTTCATAAACCGCTTTGTTTGTGGTCTTATTTTTGTGAATATTTCATGTATTTACTATTTACAATGAAAAAATAAGCACAATTGGCTCAGGGGAAAAATGTAGCTGCTGGATTAGGGGATTTTGAAGTAACAATTTGAAAGTAAACAACAAAAAAAGGCGTCTAAAAACTTTGACAATGTTGCACATTCCAGCATGATGTGATTTTTAAGTAGTTTATTTTTTTAGCCCAAATTGTTTCATAGTTACTTTGCATTTCACAGTCCTCAGTTTGTCACTCAGAAAGCATGTATGTCTTGTTGAAATGCTGAAAATGTTTCAGACTTGCCAATTATATCATATTTTAAAATAGCCTGTGCTAATGAGCTTTTTTTTTTGTGCTCACATAACCTGTCATTTACCTCAGTCTGTTTCTGCTGTGGCAAATGTATTTTATATCCTTCACTAAGGCATTTTTGAATGTGGCATTGACATGTTAGGTGGGCATTTTCACATTTTTTCAGGGTAATTTGGCAATCACAGTGACTTGGAGGCATCGCCTCCTCTCCTGTGAGTTTTTGTTTGTATTTATTTCACCATTAGAGGGGCTATATGTAGAATTCAGAAACCCTTATTAGTGACAACTGTGGCCATTAAGTGAACTGCAGCCAGCAACTTATTTCTTGTGAACATAACGTACAAGAAACTAAAGGCACACTTTGTAATTTTGGCCGCTAGCCGTCACTTATTCAAAACCAATAACAAATGCGTAGCTTGGTGCCGTGAATGAGCATGGAATCATGGGAGTTGAAAGCAATCCAAGGGGATTTAGGCAGAAAAACCGTCTATGGACACATTAGACTTCTTACATGAAATGCAAGAACACTGCAAATGAAATAAAATTTTCTATATATATATATATATATATATATATATATATATATATATATATATAATATATATATATATATATAATATATATATATATAAATAAACAGTAATAAAATACAAACAAATAAACTACAAGCAATAGCACAATTACACACAATAGAACAACAATTCAAATTAAAGGAACAGTGCTTTTCGGGGTTTTCAGGAAGATCTAACAGTAGATTATGTACACAAATTGAATAAAGTAATCTAGTCTTCACTGTATAAAATTTATATAGACAAATCCTTATTAAAGTTACAAAAGTTATTCAGTCAAGAGCATTAAGTGATTTTTTTTTGCAGTGAGTTTGTTGTTTGATTAACATTAAAAACACAGACAGCAGCAGGAATATTAGGCTGCTGTCACTTTAAGTCATAATGCACGGATCCAACACACTAATACTGTTAAACAGGTCTTGTCTTTCTCGAATGTTTATGTTCACTTGACATAACTGACTATATTTACTATAGGATAATAAAATTAATAAAGGCCTTTTGAAGTGAAGCGATGTGTTTTTGTAAGAAAAATATCCATATTTAAAACTTTATAAATTCAAGTAACTAGCTTCCACTGGATGACCGTATGCATACTGCGCAAGTCGACATACGCCAAATGAGTAACCCCTGACGCAGTGTATCCGTTTTATTTTTTCCCAAATTCCGTTTTAATTTTTCTGAATTCCGTTTTTTCCGTTTTATTTATTTTTTTACTTCATTTTAATGTTTAAATTAAATTATAGTAATCAAAAAGCATGTCTAATTAATTGAAATAATGTCCAATTTACCAACAATTTAATAAAAGTTTAACAACAACAACAAAAAAAAAAATTATGGCCCTATGATAAACGTTTTATTCTTTCCCCTCAAATTTTATTTTTACCAAATTCTGTTTTCTGGATTCCATTTTAATGGTTTAATTCCATTTTAATAATCAAAAAGCATTTAAGTGTACTGACCTGCTTTTAATTCATTCATCAAAAATTTGTCAAATTCCGTGACATTCCGCGTTATATAGTAAATTCCGTTTTTATGAATGGATTCCGTGATTCCTTGATCGTGGAAATTATAGGGCCCTAGATGTAGGAGTATCATAAGTTTAGACGTTTTCCATGGTTTAAACAAATAGGGCTGGGCAACAAACTCAAGCTCCTCTTTCTCTTATATCGAAATCCTCTAAAATTTCTCTTTAAAAACTCTCATTTTAGACTTCTAATTCGTGACCGGTGTTTTGTTTTGCTCTATCCTCTGTGCTTCCACGCTCATCATTATGTCATGCGTTGGGTTAGAGGTCTCTCTTCCACCGCAAATCCATGCGTACGGCTGTCTGCTGGAAGCTAGTTATTATAGTTAATAAAGTTTTTAAAAAAAGTTGTTCATCTGAAAGAACTAAGAAGATAGTCATATACACCTAGGATGGCTTGAGGTTGAGTAAATCATGGGATAGTTTTCATTTTTGGGTGAACTAACTAACCCTTTAACAATTTTACATTTAATTTTTGCTTCGGAACAGGTAAACAACATTTTCTAACTGTGCAGTATACTATTTTTCATATCAAATATCATAACAAATAATCTTTAAAAAGCTTGGTAAAGAGGAGTTAACTGTGGTCACCATGTAAGAACTATGGTGTAACTTGCCTTAAGAGATGTGCTTGTTGTGTTGGCTACACGCAAATCTATTTGACCTTTTTTTTGGTGTCAGTGAGTGAAAACTTTAAAGAGATCTTTGAATGATTGCTTAACGACCCTGTACTGATGGACACCACTGATAAAAGCAGCACACTGCATCACACGCGGTCTTAAGATCGCAGTCATACACTTGTATACATACATGGTGTTTGTGTGTGAGTGCGTGTGCGTGTGTGTGTGTGTGTGTTCACTTAGATACACTCTGTAGCCAAATTTGTCCACAGAAGAAGTGAGCTAAATTTGACAGAACTGTCCTTTGGAGACTTACAGAGACATCTTCAATTGGAAAACATGCATTCATATAATTTATAAATAAGTTATAGACACATAAATACATACACCTTGCTAGTACCGGGTTAGAGCCCCTTTTGCCTTTAGAACTGCCTTAATTCTTCAGTGGCATAGATTCAACAAGGTGCTGAAAAGCGTCCTCTGAGATTTGCGTCTATATTGACATAATAGCGTCACACAATTGCTGTTGATACAAGGCAGGATGGAGCCATGCTTTTATGTTTTTCACCCCAAATTCTGACCCTACCGTCTGGATGCTGCAGCAGAAATTGAGACTCATCAGACCAGGCGACTTTTTTCCCAATCTTCTATTGTCCTTCTGTTGACTTTCTATCAGCTCAAACCAGTCTGGCCATTCTCCTCTGACCTCTGGCATCAACAAGGCATTTTTTGCCCACAGAACTGCCACTCACTGGATAGTTTTTACTTTTTCAGACCATTCTCTGCAAATCCTAGAGATGGTTGTGTGAAAATCCCAGTAGAACAGCAGTTTCTGAAATAATCAGACCAGACCAACAACCATGCCACATTCAAATCTTCAAAGTCACCATTCTGATGCTCAGTTTGAACTTCAATAGTTCTTGACCATGTCTACATGCATAAATATATTTAGTTGCTGCCATTTGATTGACTGATATATATATATACTGTAACTTTTGGTTTTAGTAAGCTTAACTTAATTTACTGTGTTTATCCAACTGATTTTTCCCGTGTATTTGAACTGATAAAATGAAACACTTCTCAAAATCTCAAATTCGGAAAGTAATTAAAACTCAAACAAGCCCATGAAAATAAGGAGAAAAAATGTAAGGAGTTGAGTTTTTTTTTTTTTTTTTTTTTTACAGTGTGTGTATATATTAATATTTTTTATATATTTTACATATTTCTTTTTCTAGGGTTATTGAGTAGTATGATGAGCTTTATACATGAAATAAAAGTCTCTAACATGCACCCATTTAGGTAGCACATAGAATATGATGGGTTGGTATTAAACAAAAACGAACTGACAACACATAATATATTTTTAGATCAACCATTTATAGCTTTTCTTATATAACGTTAAATATAATTTAAAATGCATTAATTTGTGTCACCTTAAAATACATAACATTACATAAAAATATATATATATACTAAAAAGTAGAACGCTTGCAACAAGATGAGATAACTTTTTCATGGTTATTGTTCAAAATGTCCAAAGCTAAAGCTAAGCATGTTAAAGCGCCATTGTTATAAATAATATATTTTAAAAATTAATATATACTTTTTCTTAAATAAAAAAACTTGTATTGTCCACCTCAAGTTTGCACCCATGAGAATGTGATTTGATTCTTCCATCTTCAAGTCAATCTACCGTGTGATTCCTCTGAGGTAACAGGACAGAAACACTATCTAGGTGATATCTTATCTAACACGTGATAAGAAAATCTGAATCAATAAAGCAGCAGTGCTGCTTGCCTACTGTCATCTGGGGGTTCTAAATATAGCGGGGATCATATTTTATCGTGACCCCATACTCTGTGAAGGAAGGCCTTTGTTCTGTATGTGGATTTATGTCTCTCAGTGTGTGTGTGTGTGTGTGTGTGTGTGTGTGTGTGTGTGTGTGTTCGTTGTCCTCAATAAAAGCACATGACTGAGTCAAAACACACACAATGTGCTGGGAGAGAAATAGAGAGAGAGAGACTCGGGATGCTTGAAGATACAAGAGATGAAAGAGTTTAAAATAAGATTAAGATGACAAAAGAGACTTCTTTATGATTTTTTTTTTTTACTGGGCCCAAACGTTTGAACAGTAGTGGACACTTTATATTATTTATATATAGCTACTTTGCTTTGTAGATATTGATATTGTCATCAGCCATTAAAACTGACTACTGCATATCATTGCCTAGATTTGCTCTACATTGGTCTGGATATTACAATTTTTTATAATGTCATATCTCTAGAAATGGCCCTTAGAGATATTTATCATGTTAACCATATATTCAACCAAGATACCTCCATTCACTCACTCCATTAGTTTGTACCACAATAAAATCTTAGTATTAGCCACCAATGTCCTTAATAAAATTGAATTGCTTAACTGGTTGCATCCTAAATCTAGAAGACAATTTCATTGATTTAAATGTGTTTATTTTGATTGACATTTTTATTTGAAATAGTTTTTGATTCCATATAAATCTTCTTATTCACTTATGCAATATCCTTTTTTATTTCTTGCTCCTATCATTTTCAGGGAAGTCGTTTGTAGGTCATTTCAGTATAAAGCTTCTTTTGATTGGAATAATCTTTGAGATCTTTTACCTCTTTTAATCGCTTTAGGCTATCTTTATTTTCTCATCTTAAAATAACTTGTATTTGAATTTGAGGATTTTCTGTTAATAATTGGTCTAAGGTATGATGTTGAGTTCTTGTAATTCAGTTTTCGTTTGTGGGGGGCAGGTTGAGCATTTCATTTGTTTTGTATATTTGTAGTGTGTATATTTTTGTGAATTTGTTTTGTTTGTGTTGAAATACTCCGTTTATGTGTTTTTAGGACCCCCTTGAAAATGAGATGTTACATCTCAAGGGGCTATCCTCTCAATAAATTCAAATAAAATAAGTTAAATAAGAGTCACAAAGGAGTCCTCTATTCATTGATTTAAGTTTTAAATTTATAACTGTGGTAAATTTGGCAGAAATTATAGGATCAAGTTGGAGGTCCTTGACAGCGACAGTCAGATACTTCAAAGATTAGTTTCTAAAGACCTCAGATGAGCCCAGAATTCATTCAGCACCACTGTTTTAGTGTCAGAAAGTGTGTGTGTGTGTGTGTGTGTGTGTGTGTGTGTGTGTGTGTGTGTGTGTGTGTGTGTGTGTGTGTGTGTGTGTGTGTGTGTGTGTGTGTGTGTGTGTGTGTGTGTGTGTGTGTGTGTGTGTGTGTGTGTGTGTGTGTGTGTGTGTGTGTGTGTGTGTGTTTAAAATCTAGGAGAGTAGCACAGATCTTTTATCCTGGAGAGATCTGCAGCATGAGAGGAGCTGAAAGCTACTGTCTCTCTTTGAAGAGCTCACGACGAGAGAGACTGAAATGAAGCGTGTGGAGTCACTTAAAGATAATTAAGAGAAATTTGAAGACGTAAAATGCTTGGTTTGTTTATTGACACAGCCATCAAACGCTTTATGATCTCTGTATCACTACTGACCATCACATAATTTTACTGCATTTGTCATTCCTTAAAGGTGAAGTATGTCATTTTTTATGTTAAAATGGAATATTGAACTATTTATTATAAATGATTCAACTGTGCACATTGTGTCATCGTAATCATTAATCAAAATAACTTCCCCTCCCTCTTGAAGTGACTTCTCTGATGATGTGTTTACAGGCGCGAGGGCGGGACAACCTGTCAACCACATGAGATCCACAAATAGCAAATCACAATCATCCAACCAATTCCCAGTAGTCAAAATTAAGTCCCACCCTACATTTTGTCTCATTCAAGAAGCCGTTTCACTCAGATATAAGTCACAATATGTAGCCCCGCACATGACATGCGGAAAAAAATGTTTATTGTGGCAATGAATTAACAATTCGTTTTACTAATTAGTGTTGTCAACAGTACCGACTGCGATACCAAGTCGGTACTGAAATTTAAAAAATGTGAAGCTTTGGGTGCTGTTGAGCGGATTCGTAAACACCTCTGATTGGCCATTGTGTTCACAGCTCATCAGATATGTCTGTGATTGGCTACAATGATCAACGCTTCAAAAACATGTTTTTATCAATGATGATCTTCACTGAACGCTTACACCGATACACATGGGAGCGTTTGAAAGAGTCTTTTAACTTTGAGTCTGAGACAGGATGACCTAAAAGGGGTGTTTGGGAAACCTGTTATTAGACTTCAGATGTGTCATTTTTCCAGCACTGTTTTTACTGTACGGACATTAAGTCCGTAGGAGGTGTGTGCTATTACACATACCTATTTTTGCCTGGCAGATAATAAAACAGGCAAAAAATAGATCCCATACATTTTTTTAGACCAGTATGCAAACACCTAGCAACACCCGGGCAACCATCAAAAGTGGGTTTTGAACTTTTCTTAAGTACATTTTTTGCAAATGAAGTTCCTAAACATAATTTAGGGAGGAGCGATATATATAAACAGCTGCTTACCTCTCTTCCATCATCCCTCCACCTCCCCAAACTCCACCTCCATCTTAGGTACCTTGCCCTATGTAATCATATCCTAATCCTATATTTAGTCAGTGTGGGGGTTTATCAGAGCTTGAGTTGAAGCTGCTTCATCAAGCCCCTCATCAGTGGACAGCAAGCCAAATAAGTTTAATCTAATATTTTAAAGATTATATGGGCAAACAAACTCGTTAATTCTCTATTTGTGCAGTTATTAGTTCACTTAGATCAGGGGTCAGCAACCCAAAATGTTCAAAGAGCCATATTGGACCAAAAAAACAAAAAACAAATCTGTCTGGAGCCTCAAAAAAATTAAAAGCCTTATATAAGCCTTATATGAAGGCAACACAGGCTGTAAGTGTATATTAGCTATATTAGCCTACTATCAAAATGACTAAGTAGGCTACAAATACATGATGAGGTATTCCCGAGGTATATATTTAAAAACTGCTGAAAACTACAGAAAAAAGAAGCAAATGGATCGGTGCAATTCACAGAAACAGCTGGACTCCAGGCCGAGAAACATGGATTTGCAGTTATCATTTTGTGTCAAATTGTTGAATTTTGAGGTAAAATCAGTCCATATATATTGTATTGTTATATATTATGTTGACAAATCATCAATTAAATATTTTCCATCTTATATTCTGCAAAATTGTGTGTTTTAAAATAAACACTGACAAAAACTATAAAACTAGCCTATATGTTTTAGGGCTGGACAATATGACAATATATATATAACATAAAATCTACCTATATTGTAGTTATATAAAATATTCACAGGCAGATTTGCTTTATTTCCCCGGCGTCGAAATCAGGCACATATAAATGTCAGGAAACACGACTCCTGGCTGCATGTCAATATCCATGGATTAGGTTTATTTGACAAGTTGTAAGAAACACTTTAGAGTCCAACCTTTAGTGTAATTCGTTTGTTTTACTCGCGTTTTCTCAGTTCCCCCAATTAAATCCAGTCACGCAGCCGTTCTTTTGCCACTTGTCCAGCTGAGGGAGCGTGCTTTCGGTGGGAAAGGGATGTCGATGTATACCCTCGCGCCGCGCTGAAACGTGTGTCGCAGGCTGACGCAAATATTCGTTGACCGAAATGTTGAAATTTAATATTTATTATACACCTTTTTACAGCATTGGAAAACGTTAAGAATGTTTGTGTCATGTTTGTCCTCCTACAGAAACAATGAAAACCAAAAATATTTTTGAAAAAGCTCCAGGGAGCCACTAGGGGAGCGCTAAAGAGCCGCAGGTTGCCGACCTCCGACTTAGATGCATCATATTAAATATTCAATCTGACGGCAGCTGTTAGGTTAAGTGTAAAGAGTGACAGTAAATTCTGCATGGTAGATTTAGCTAATTGAATAGGAATTTTGTGGACTTAATGCTTAGGCTTTAGCTGCTGGCTGTGTGTGTGTGTGTGTGTGTGTGTGTGTGTGTGTGTGTGTGTGTGTGTGTGTGTGTGTGTGTGTGTGTGTGTGTGTGTGTGTGTGTGTGTGTGTGTGTGTGTGTGTGTGTGTGTGTGTGTGTGTGTGTGTGTGTGTGTGTGTGTTCATGAGAGTTAAAAAACATCAATTATCAATTACCAGACAATGTAGGAAGTGTTTCATTTTTAAATTGTATTATAATGGATTTAAACACAGGTTCAAACATTCTATACTTTTTTGTCTTGTGTTGTCTTGTGTAACTGGTTCCAGTAATGGCCTTTGGCTGGAAAATAGGGAGCAGTGTTGATGCCGATTGTCTCTGGAGTGAATTAAAGCTAGTTACTACTGCAGCACATTTCAGCTTTATTTGTCAAGAATTGGAGTGCCAGTGTCTTTCTTTCTTTTTAAGGGGTTGTAGCATGAAAAAAATCATATTTTCCTTAAAGGTCCCGTTCTTCGTGATCCCATGTTTCAAACTTTAGTTAGTGTGTAATGTTGTTGTTCGAGTATAAATAAAATCTGTAAAATTTTAAAGCTCAAAGTTCAATGCCAAGCGAGGTATTTTATTTAACAGAAGTCGCCTACATCGAACGGCCAGTTTGGACTAAATCCCTCTACTTCCTTCTTTAATGACGCTACTAAAACAGTTTTTTGACTAACCTCCGCCCACAGGAATACACAAAAAAGGGGGCGTGGTCTTGTTGCGCTCCCACAGAGAAGAGCAAGGGGTGCGTTTGTAGAGTGTGTTTGTCGCCATGTCGTCGAAACGCTGTGATTTTCATCCCGCAGTCCAATCACCTTTGTTTGGTCTTCCCAGGGACGCTGTACTCAGAGAGCAATGGTTACAATTTATGTTTAACTCGGTTCCGAAAATTATAATTGTGGTATCCTTACTGCAATAGTTAATGTTGGACTGCAGTGCACATAATGGCCACAAGAGGGGACTATGTTTATGTATATGGCTTATTTCCGTATGAGGTACTCTTCTGAGTGAGTGCTAACGTTGTACATTTTCTGTCGCTGCTTTTGGAGATTAAAGAGTTCAGTCTCTCGGGAATTATTGTCTTTTGTGTTCATTCAGCACAACACCACAATAATCCACATGTAAAACTATGTGCAGCACACGTTATGGTAAGAGGCGTGACCTTTCCGGGCAAGGTTTGCTAAGCTGCTGTCGAATCACAACACAGGAACCGCTGGCACAATCAGAACTCGTTACGTATTTCTGAAGGAGGGACTTCATAGAACAAGGAAGTCATCAGCCCGTTTTTATGACAGTGGAAACAGCGGTATACAGATAAGTAAATTATGTGAAAAATACTGTGTTTTTTTACACACGCGAAACATGAACACATGTTATATTGCACACTATAAACACAATAAAAGCTTCAAAAAAACACGAAAAACGGCAAATTTAATCTCTTGAACTAGTAGTTTGAAGTACCAAGTAAACATTGAAAGTGTAACTTTCAGACCTCAAAACTTAGGAAAGTATAAAGTGGTCTTGAAAAACTAAATAACCCAACATTAAATTCTGTAATTAAAATGTAGAGTGTTATAACAATTAATATTATGTTATATTATAAAAATAATAATATTATAAGTGGACCTCAGGGAAAAAATAAAAAAAGATCAAATTTATGGCCCCTTTAATGGTTTCATAGAAAAGTAAATGGACTTCAGAGGGTCTGTAAAGGAACCCTGGATTTCGGTGTTTCTTTACAAAGTACTGGCCTAGCATGAATATAAAAACTTTTTCAGTTTTTAGTAGGCTACATAATTGTGTAAATGTACCCTCAGTGTGTTTTACTACCTGTGACGTTTGTAATTGTTAATTGCAGTTGTTGAAACTGTAATTGTGTCTCTTTAAAGATAGTGATTACATTGCGAATGTAGGTCTGTCCAAATAAACAGTGTATTTGTGTGTGTGTGGTCAGGAATAGAAGCTCTTGAGAGTAGATGACCTCTCAATGGGCAAAATTAACATAAAACAGGAAGATAACCAAAGCAAATTTATGCTTTGCAATTTACAAAAGAGTGAAAGAGAGAAGCAGTTTTGGTTCTCAAGTAAATTGATTTTGTTTAAAAAAATAGATATTTTTACTGAAAAACAATCAAAACAAAGAATTCAGTTTTTGCAGTGCATCTAAATTTCTTTACTTCTTGCTAAATAAAATGTGAATTACATATGGTGCTTTTATAGTGATTTTGATCCGTATTTAGCTTGTGAAGGCTTTTTGTACATGTGTGTTTGTGTGTGAGTGTGTTTATTCCTGCTGAGAGGCTTATGTGTAGTGTTAAAGTGGATGACGCAGAAGGCTTTGAGCCACCTGCTCTCTGTCATTGCAACAATGCTGCCGTACCATTTGGACGACACTATAAAAAATAGCCTTTTACTTTTTTTACAATGTACATCATATTTACATCATAGCTTTAAAACAGTGCTTAAAACTGTTTGACAATAGGAATATGGATAACCATGCTCAAATCAGTCGGATAGCACGGTTGGATTGGAGTTCATGCTGATCAGGATCACATCTTGCGATCACATCGACATTAGTTCAGTCTGTGAAACATTATTTCTTCAGTGGATTGACATTGTCTCATCTAGTTTGCGTAAATGGTTGAACTGGTGGACATTCAAGCACATGTGCAAACAATGTGTGATTAAAAACAGGCTAGGCATGTCAGAATGTTGCTTCAGGGCTCTGAAATGGTAAAACCGAATACATTCTTAAATTTGTTTCCCTTTGTAAACTCATTTGAAAACAAAACTTACCTGTTTTTCTCAATCTCTTCCAGGTGTCTGCTGCAGAAGAGCGTCTGGGGCCGATGCGACTGACACAGGAGCCCATTCAGGTATAGTCCTGATGTTTAATCATTGTGTGATTGCTGGAAAATGAATGCCTGTGCATTCAAAAGTTTGGAGTCGGTACGATTTTTTTATGTTTTTGAAAGAAGTCTCTTCTGCTCATTAAGGCTGCATTTATTTGATCAAAAATACAGTACAAGCTGTTAAATTGTGATATATTATTACAATTTAAAAGAGCTATTTTCTATTGTAATATATTCTAAAATGTAATTTATTTCTGTGATGCAAAGCTGAATTTTCAGCATCATTACTCCAGTCTTCAGTGTCACATGATCCTTCAGAAGTCATTCTGATATGATGATTTAGTGCAAAAGAAATTGTTGAATGTTGCTTAATATTTTTGTGGAAACCGTGACACTCTCTTTTTTAGGATTCTTTGATGAATAGAAATTTCATAAGAACCATATTTATTTGAAATAGAAATCTTTTGTAACAATATAAATGTCTTTACTGTCACTTTTGATCAATTTAAAGCTGCGGTCCATAACTTTTTTTGGTTAAAAATGATCCAAAATCAAATTTTGAGCAAGTACATAACCAGCCAGTGTTCAAAACTATCTCTTTACCGATTCACAACGGTAAGCTTTTAATCATGTTTTTTTAATTTGAGTGGTACTGGTAGGTTTCCGTGGGAAATAGGAGTTCTGTATACATAAAGAAGAAGGAGTCCCAGATGCTGCAGGTGGCGGATTATTTATAGCCTTTTCTCACAGCAGCTGGAGTAATTAAACTTGTCATTTTGATGGCGGATTATAATCCAGAAAGGTCCAAACGACAATCATAAGTGACAAGTGGAGATTCACCCATAGTCAAAAGATTTCAGACGCTAATACACACTAAATACACATATAGTCACGCAATGCTGATGTTGTTAACATTAACATTTTAAGAACAAAGTATAACAATAATAATCATTTGCATGGTTTGATGTGATTTGAGCTAAGTGATCATTAGATTTAATCACCATTGGTAGCGTGATTTATTGTTATGCTTTTTTTCTCAGTTGGTCCGAACAAAATTGGCAGATTTGTTCAAATTACATTTTCCAGTGAAAATTCTTATTTTGGTCACACTTCCAAGACTACAATGTGTGATTCTGAAGTACCTGTACAGTATCCACCGGTGCAGTGACTGACAGCCACAGTTTCTCCTCAAAACGTTAGATTCATCCGCACGGAGGAGCCGTGCAGATGCATAACCCACGTAAAGATGATGATTTCGCAAATAACTGCAATTGCAGATTTCAAACAGTGATGGCGACAAAGAGGAAAAACTTATGGACTGCAGCTAAATAAAAGACTCAAAGGTGCCATCGAATTGAAAATTGAATTTACCTCGGCATAGTTGAATAACAAGAGTTCAGGAAATGACATATAGTGAGTCTCAAACACCATTGTTTCCTCCTTATATAAATCTCATTTGTTTCCGAATAACAGGCGAATCTCAACATAACACCACTGTTATGTAACAGTCGGGATCATTAATATGTATGACCCCAATATTTGCATATGCCAGTTCATGTTTAAGGCATTAGACAAGGGCAGCCAGTATTAACGTCTGGATCTGTGCACAGCTGAATCATCAGACTAGGTGAGCAAGCAAGGACAACAAAATGGCAGATGAAGCGATAATAACTGACATGATCCACGATAACATGATATTTTTAGTGATATTTGTGAATTGTCTTTCTAAATGTTTCGTTAGCATGTTGCAAATGTACTGTTAAATGTGGTTAAAGTTACCATTGTTTATTACTGTATTCACGGAGACAAGATCCGTCGCTATTTTCATTTTTAAACACTTGCAGTCTGTATAATGCATAAACACAACTTCATTCTTTATAAATCTCTCCAACAGTGTAGCATTAGCCGTTAGCCACGGAGCACAGCCTCAAACTCATTCAGAATCAAATGTAAACATCCAAATAAATACCATACTTACGCGATTCGACATGCAGCATGATGAACACTTTGTAAAGATCCATTTTGAGGGTTATATTAGCTGTGTGAACTTTGTTTATGCAATGATAGAGTCGAGAGCTCGGGAGGGGGCGGAGAGCGCGAGCAATTAAAGGGGCCGCAGACTGAATCGGCGCATTTCTAATTATGCCTCAAAATCTAAAAAAAATCTATGGGGTATTTTGAGCTGTAACTTCACAAACACATTCAGGGGACACCTTAGACTTATATTGTAAAAAAAACATTCAATGGCACCTTTACATTTTTTTAACTTTTTTTAAATCTTACTCAGCCCAAACTTTTGAATGGAAGGGTATTTATTGGCTTTTTAAGTCTTTGTCTAGATTAGGAGTTCTCAGAGTGAGGTCCATAGCCAGGGGGTATGCGAAATAAATGTATTGCCCTATGATTTACTATTTCATTCCCTCGATTTACTGAGTCATGTGCACAATTTACTAATTTATTCCCTCGATTTGCTAAATCATGTGCACGAATTGTAAATCGAGGGAACAAATTAGTAAATCATGTGCACGATTCAGCAAATCGAGAAAAAAAAACACAGCATAACAAAGCCCAAAAACGCTTATATTAAGAGGACATGGCAACACTTCAAGAGCACACAATGCAAAGCAGCTGTAAATAAAACACAACACCTTTATCAGCGGTAGTTTAGTTAAAATTGCAGATTTTTATTAATTTTTTTCTACTATGGAAGTCAATGGCTACCGTCAACTGTTTGATTACCAAAATTCTTTTAAATATATTCTTTTGTTAAGATATTTGTGTAAATATCTAATTTAGAAGAAAGAAAATATTACAAGTTTGGGTCAACATGAGGGTGAATGATGACAAAATTTTCATTTTGGGGTGAGCTATCCCTTTAACCTGGACTTGGGACCTCAGGGATAATCTTGAGATGTCTCAGGGGATTGACACAGAGATTATCCTGTGTGCTTGTGTGTGTGTGGGTGCATTGGCATGTGCGTGTATTAGTGTGTGGTATTAGTGGGAATTATGGTTAACTAAAAGTGGAATTGTGAAAGAAAGTGTATGTAATGTTAACCTAATGACTGACTGCCGCTTGTCATTCACGGTAAACTGAGGCCGTTTATGTAATCTCTGTCTCTGTGAGTCAGATTCAGCTAATGTAACTGTGGAAATCAATCAAGATTGATTTTGCAAATTAATCACCTGTCACATCCTTTTTTAGAGTCTTTTGAAATTGAATTGACTTTAGAAACAAATCCACCCGCTTACACACTCTCTGAGTTCCAGTGTTATTTTAGTATCATTGAAATACTATTATAGTTTTTGTTAATATTTTTATTTTTATTTTTATATTTTCTGTTTTCACTTTAATTGTAGTTAAAGGGTTAGTTCACCAAAAAATGAAATTTCTGTCATTAATTACTCACCCTCATGTCATCCCAAACCCGTAAAACCTTCGTTCATCTTCAGAACACAAATTAAGATATTTTTGATGAAATCTGAGGGTTTGTGAAGCAAACATAGGCAGTAACATCATTGTACCTTTTGAGGTCCAAAAAGGTACTAAACACATTAAAACCATCGACGTGACTACAGAGGTTCAACCTTAATGTTATGAAGTGACAGGAATACCTTTTGTGTGCAAAAACAATACAAAAATAACAACTTTATTCAACAAATTTGTCTGTCCCCTGTCCCCGGCCAATACTGAAACTCTGCAACGAAAATAGCATAGCGGTATGACAGGGAAGACCCAAATTTGTTGAATAAAGTTGTTATTTTTTTGTTTTTGCATACTAAAAGTATTCTCATCCCTTCATAACATTAAGGTTGAACCAGTGTAGTCACATGGACTATTTTAACTATGTTTTCACTACTTTTCTGGACCTTAAATGTGGTAATTACCTTGCTTTCTATGGGGCATAAAAAATGGATTTCATCAAAATATCTTAATTTGTGTTCTGAAGATGAACAAAGGTCTTACAAATGTGGAATGACATGAGGGTGAGTACTTAAAGGTGCCCTAGAACGTTCTTTCACAAGATGTAATATAAGTCTAAGGTGTCCCCTGAATGTGTCTGTGAAGTTTCAGCACAAAATACCCCATAGATTTTTTTTATTTAATTTTTTTAATGCCTATTTTGAGGCATCATTAACTATGCACCGATTCAGGCTGTGGCCCCTTTAAATCTCACGCTCCCTGCCCCCCGAGCTCTCGACTATAATACAGTGCATAAACAAAGTTCACACAGCTAATATAACCCTCAAATGGATCTTTACAAAATGTTCATCATGCATGCTGCATGCATGCTTCAGATCATGTGAGTATAGTATTTATTTGGATGTTTACATTTGATTCTGAATGAGTTTGATAGTGATCCGTGGCTAAAGCTAACATTACACACTGTTGGAGAGATTTATTAAGAATGAAGTTGTGTTTATGAATTATACAGACTGCAAGTGTTTAAAAATGAAAATAGCGACGGCTCTTGTCTCCGTGAATACAGTAAGAAACGATGGTAACTTTAACCACATTTAACAGTACATTAGCAACATGCTAACAAAACATTTAGAAAGACAATTTACAAATATCACTAAAAATACCATGTAATCATGGATCATGTCAGTTATTATCGCTCCATCTGCCATTTTTCGCTGGTGTCCTTGCTTGCTCACCTAGTCTGATGATCAGCTGTGCACATCCAGATGTTAATACTGGCTGCCCTTGTCTAATGCCTTGAACATGAGCTGGCATATGCAAATATTGGGGGCGTACATATTAATGATCCCGACTGTTACGTAACGGTGTTATGTTGCGATTTGCCTGTTTTCCGGAGGTCTTTTAAACAAATGAGATTTAAACAAGAAGGAGGAAGCAATGGAGATTGAAACTCAATGTATGTCTTTTCCATGTACTGAACTCTTGTTATTCAACTATGCCAAGATAAATTCAATTTTTGATTCTAGGTTACCTTTAATGACAGAAATTTCTATAATATATAATATATCAACAAATAAATCAATGTATGGGAAACACTGAACACATGGTCAACTGTATCAACCATATTCTGTTGCTGTGTGAACTATGAGGATGTTAACTGTGACAGGAAGATTGAAATTCCGGATTACGGTGACAGAATGCATGTAAACTATGTGACAAAATGCATTTTTTTGACGAGGCACTATCTCCCAAAGCTTACCTATTCTTCTGCTACACTCCAAAAAAATCTACTTTTTCTTCTCAAAAAGAGTAGGGCATAGTATAAGTAGGTGAATTTGGATGCAGCATTAGTGTGTGAGCGGGTGAGGTCACTCCGCCCCCTGTAGGTGGACATGCGACGCTGCACAGTAGGCCTCTAGAGTGAGGTAGCGGCGACAGAGGCGTCCTGAACGACCTGGGCCATGTGGAATTTCACATCGCAGCTCCATGGTTACACAACGCTCAAAAGGATGAAAGACTGTTGACCTTTCACACGCAACCAACAACAGCACCTCTCTCTCTCTCTCCGTCTCTCTCTCGCTCAGGTGTTACTGGTCTTCGCTAAAGAGGACAGTCAGAGCGATGCGTTCTGGTGGGCGTGTGAGCGGGCGGGCTTCAGGTGTAACATCGCACGAACACCTGAGTCTGCGGTGGAGTGTTTCTTGGATAAACACCACGAGATCGTCATCATTGATGGACGGCACTCACGGTACTTTGAGGCTGAAGCCGTCTGCAGGTGGGTACAAGCAAACCATCCATCATCTCTCTCTCGCTCAGCTCTGTTCATCTCTTATACACAGTTAGATGGAAAGCACAGATTTCTGTTAGATTTCTGCACAGAGGCAGGATGGGACTTTTTTTTGCCACAAAGCCCCCCCAGGAAATTTTTTCAATGCAATTAATAACTTGGTTGTACTTTACTTTACAGTACATGTACTTACCTAAGAAAATACTGGGTAATAAAAGGTGAATTGATTTGATTCTAATTCATTTGGGTATATTTTTAGTTATAATGTGCATTTTGCTTACACTACTCTTCAAAAGTCCGGGGCCAAAAAGATTTTTTATTAAGAAATTATTATTTTCTTTTAATTAAGAAATTATTATTTTTTTTATTAAGAAATTAATACTTTTATTCAGCAAGAATGCAGTAAATTGATCAAAAGTCACAGACATTTATAATGTTAGAAAAAAAAATTATTTCAAATGCTGTTCTTTTTAATTTTCTATTCATCAACGAATGCTGAAAAAATATCATGGTTTCCACAAAAATATTAAGCAGCACACTGTTGATAATTAACAACATAATTAATAAACAACATTGATGATAATTTCTTGAACAGAAAATCAGCATATTAGAATGATTTCTTAGGGATCATGTGACACTGAAGACTGGAGTAATGATGCTGAAAAATCAGCTTTGATCACAGGAATAAATTGCATTTTAAAATATAATCAAATAGAAAATAACTCTTTTAAATTGTAATAATATTTCACAATATTACCGTTTTTACTATATTTTTGATCAAATAAATGCAGCCTTAATAAGCATTTCAAAAGAAACTTCTTTCATTAAAAAAAATCTTACAGACCCCAAACTTTTGAATGGTTGTGTGTGAAAAAATTGGGCTGCAACTGTATGTTTTTGCTTAACTGAAAAATAATTGGGTTAATTAGTATCAATAATTTGTGAATCTTTAAGAACACTTTAAGACCAGTTACATGTTGCCCAACACAGTGGCTCACGGGCAAATAAGGGAAAACTACTCTTAACTGGGAGGAAGTGGCCTGCATTTTATTGGTGGCGGGTTTAATTCCTGCACAGAGGTTTAAATGCATGTGCGTGCGCACACACACACACACATTCAAAGCTGGCAACTCTCTGCCAAATCTAGTTGTTGCCAAATCACTTTTTTCCCAGTAGACATCTGAGTGTGTGCAGGAGAGTCTCTTGGAGTCGTGTGTGTGCAAGACAGAGAGAAATGTGTACGAGATGCTTGATTTCACTGTTGTATTTGTCATGATAGAAAATATAAAAACCTGTTTATATTATTGTATGTGTTTTTAAACAGGATGATTCGAGCGACCAAGCATTCTGAACACACTGTTATTTTGGCAGTGATGCCACAAACGTAAGGTTTACCTCAGAACACTTTTATCTATTATCCATGTGTTACGGCTGTCCATCATATTTCTCCTACTGCTCTTGCTCTCTCCTCTCTCTTGCAGTCCCTCAGATCAGGAGGAACCATCTGTCCTTCCTCTTCTCTCTGCTGGCTTCTCCAGAGTGAGTATTGTACTCTAAAGGCCCCGATATACTTATTGCAAAGTGGAGCTGTATGATTAAAGCATCCACGCTATCTTATTTTCTTAATGACAACAATTCACCCACCCAGAGCCAAGGAGAACAGTTTTTAACCACACCGTAGTTATTTCTGTGTTACAAATATCCAAATTATCACAGAAGTACTGATATAAAAGTTTAAAGTTAGCATATAAACACTGATGTCTGCGATAGCCATCAAAATAGAGCAACCCACTTTTTGAAATGAACTTGTCACGTCACTGTTGTACACGGTTGTATGAACGGTTGTATCAGTTACGTCTTATGCCACTAGGTGGCGACAGGTGACTGTTAAAAAATGTATTTGTCATTGAATCATTAATTCAAAAGATTTGTTGAAAAACACTGATTCATCCTGTAGTGAAACAGTATTTATTAATGAGTCATTGAATTCATTCAAAACCATTTTTAAATAATTCACTCAGACATTTTTCAGCAATTAGAGTCCAGCAATTAATATTTTGTCAGAACCTTTAGTAAATTACATTATTTTGTTTAGTTGTCTATTCAGAATCGTGAGAGAATCGTGATCTCTATTTGAAACCAAAAATCATGCAGTCTTTTGCAAAGTTCTTTTTCGTTCTTCGCTTAGGTGTAAAAATAAGTTTGAAATATGTGACAAGTAATATCTTACTTGTTCATTAAATATACATCTTAATTACGTTTCATTTAGCATGTGCTATGATTGCTGTTGATTTGAACTGAAATAGATAAGATTAATTGGTTCCAGGGCTACAGTAGTTGGAGCAACTTAAATTTTTTTGAGTAATCAACTTAAAGGTTTGTGTTTATGCTACAAATTATTAAGTTCAATGTAGCATGCTGGTTGAACATAAATTCACTCAAAGTTGTCGTAACTCAAAAAAATTGATGCAAATTGTTGCCTTAATTTTTTTGTTAACACATTATTTTTTAGTGTGCAGAATCACCACGGACAAAATGTTAGTTCGAAAGTGTTTACTAGCCAGAGCAAACTTCACTTTGGCAAGCTCTTTCAAACTCCCAAAGCTAACTTCGTTTTGGCCTGATTTTGGCGTCTCCTGTTCTGGCTAAGATGTACCAAATATTTCTTAAAGGAACTGTTGATTACCACAGATTTAAAATATAAAAATGATATAAAAATAAATTATTATTTGTGCTTCCAATTTGAATAATTGTTACTGTAGTTTGCTCATGGTCATGATTTGGATATCATTTTGCTCAGACAAAGTTGTTAAGTGATTACAAGTAACAATGTGCATTTTAACATTCATCTCAGTTCAATGTCATGTCCCATAGACTTCCCAGATGTTCCTTAATATAAATATCCAGAGCAGATAAGTTTGTTTACTGATCCCTGCCGGAAAATCTTGACTCAACTTTAGCAGGCAGTAGAAAAATAGGACAGCATGCCTACTATGTGATATATGCAGTGCTGTATTAGACAGCTATATGCCTCTCTGTCTTTCAGAGGTACCTGGAGAACAGTAGTGTGTCGGCCTGCTATAATGAGTTAATCCAATTAGAACACGGAGAGGTTCGAGCTCAGTTCAAACTGAGGTAAGTCTCAAGCTTCAGCTTCAATTCCAGAACTGAAGAAGATTGTGTAAGATATATATATATATAATATTTGTTTGTGTTTCTGTTGTTGCAGGGCTTGTAACTCTTTGTTTACTGCATTAGAACAGTGTCAGGAAGCTGTGGAGATCAGCAGTGAAGATCATGTCATTCAAGTGAGTTTTAGCATCCAAACAGATCATCCCACAGGGCTCTGGTTACATTTAAGCAGGCTCTTTTTGTTAAAATCAACATCCTTCAAGGACCGCCCTCTAGAGAACAGTGAATGGCCTGAAACTAAATTGAACCCACATCATTTTTGACAGCAAGATTTTCATGTCTTTGATTTTTGATGTTTTGTAAATCCAAAATGATTGTGTAAGGTTGTCACAGTCATAACTGTGTTATAACTTTATTTTCACAGTTATTTTGCTTCTGATTAATTGTTATAAATATAATTGATATTAACAGGATTCATTTAATAGTAGTGTATTCCTATTCTAATTTTCTTTTTGCATTTTAAGGCAGGCCATTTAAACCCTTGAACGTTCATGTCACATGTCAAACTTCTCATATGTGTATTGTGACAAAAAAGATCATGAAATAAGAATACGATATAATGATGCTTTCCCCTTGGTTACATGATTATATTTATTGTTCTGTGTGTTTTTAGTATGTAAATCCAGCATTTGAAAAGATGATGGGCTATCATAGAGGCGAACTGATCGGTAAAGAGTTGACTGAACTACCCAAGAGTGACAAGAACAGCGCCGACCTGCTGGACACCATCAACACCTGCATCAAGAAAGGAAAGGTCAGCCGGCCATAGCACACTGATTTATGAGGGTCATAATATTAGATTAGTAATGTGCCACTTTTTATAAGCATTATAATACTTATCATTAGTTAAATTATCAGCTGATTTAAAAAAAAAAAATGTATGTGTTTGCTTGCTTGCTTAGGAATGGCAGGGGATCTATTTCTCACGGAGGAAATCAGGGGACAGTATTCAGCAATATGTTAGAATCACTCCTGTGATTGGACAGGGAGGGTAAGTCACATGATTGTAAAAGTGATAGAAATGTAAATAACATTTTTGCTGTTTTTACTATATGTACAAATCAGTTACAATAAATGAACAAACTGCTATCTTCTCTTCTAGAAAAATTCGCCATTTTGTGTCCATCAAGAGGCCTTACAGTGACAACCACAGACAGGTACATTTCTTATCTGCTTTTCCAGGTGATTTTTTCATTAAGATTCCTTTTAATCAGTGAGTATCCAATAAATATTGAGCAAGCTATCAATTGAGCTCCAAAATTAGCACCAAAACTTAAAGTGTGCAAGGCTCGTGGGGACGGCACTGGGCTGAAATGTTTGCTACGCTAAACCATCCATCCTGACAGGCCGGTGTCAGAGAGCCAGACGGGCGTCAGGGTTATTAATAACCCTCCACAGGCTCAAGTCTAAACCCTGCTGTTAGTTCTAGCATTAGGTGGAGCTGCTGATCAGAAAGGCCTGTGAGAAACAGACACACTGACGCGTGTGTGAAATAGCTGTAGCTTTACTCACTGGTGTTAGTATTACTGTTCGCACACTCGCTCGCGTCTGTGTCTGTTACAAGCCTTACAAAAATCGACCGTGGTAACTAACCATAGTTTCTGTCAAAATGCAGTGGATACTAGACTAGACTAGGCCAACTGGGTCAGTGGAAGCTTTTGTTAAGTAGCCTTCATGAGGCATTTAGTAAGTGTTTTTGTCTTGTTATTCAACAAAAATACACATGAAATACATTTATTTGAAAAACAAAAATAATATGGCTTGTGTTCAGAGAATATAATTTACCTTTTTAGCAAATGCTTTTTTTCTTGGTAACAAGATATTTTTACTGGAAAACATGACAGAGATATTAATTGGGTCCTTGATTATGATTTCGCTTTTTTAACTTTAGTTAGTGTGTAATGTTGCTGTTTGAGCATAAACAACATCTGCAAAGTCACAACGCTCAAAGTTCAATGCAAAGCGAGATATTTTCTTTTACAGAAATCGCTTTTTAAGGGCCACAACAAACATCTGGTAGGGACTACAATGAGCTTCTTCCCGGGTTAGTGACATCACAAACCCTTAAATTTATATAAACCCTGCCCCCGAGAACACGCAACAAAGGGTGTGAGGCCATTTTGGGCTGCTTTAGAGAAGAGGAAGAGTTGTTGTAGTAAAGTGTTGTCACCATGCCATCATTTTACGCCGTACTGCTTCACAAACGAGGGTCAATTCAACGCTGGATTGGCAGAAAAAGATTAACATGACGACACATGCTAGTTGATGAGTTGAATCAACTCCACAGCAACGACATAAATTTATCCACTAACCATTCAGAAACATCCAGATTCATTCTAAAAGTTGTAACTTCTTCCTGAGTCTCTCCATCAGTGTCGACTCCGATTTGAACAATGTAAGGCTGAACACCGTTACTGACAATCCTCATTTTGGCTGTGTGAGATTTTCCAGTTTTGTTGTTGTTGAGCAACTGAATCGCGAGCTGTTAAAGCTCCACCCTCTTCTGGAAAGGGGGCCAGGAGCAGCAGCTCATTTGCATTTAAAGGGACACACACAAATGGTGTGTTTTTGCAGGGGCAAATTTGACAAGCTATAATAAATGATCTGTGGGGTATTTTGAGCTGAAACTTTTCAGACACATTCTGGAGACAACAGACTTAAATTACATCTTGTAAAAGAGGCATAATAGATCCCCTTTAATGAAATTAAATGCATGTTACAAAATTCCGCTGAATTAACCAAGAAGAAAATAATGCACTAATTATCAGATGCCATGCTGTAAATCTTCTCCTGTGGTGCAGTGAGAGTGTTTGTTATGAAACCTGTTGTCTCGGTTAATCAGATTTTGTAACCTCATCTTTCTGGACCATGTAACTGGGCTCTTTTATCCTCTTACCTACATGGCTTCTATTTTTGAGTGTGTGTTTGTGCACATGTATGAGTGTGAAAGTACATGCAATATAGCCATATTCTGTTTCTGTCATAGCACGTAATTTTACCATTACCCTGCATAGATTCATTTTTTGGCAGTGCTCTCTAATCTCTAACCTAAGACTTAAAATCCTGTTTCATTCATTCAAAACTTGATCATGTTAAAAGGATTAAATGGATTGCGGTTGGCAGGACTTCCACCTAGGTGAACTTAACAAATGCTTAACCCATGTTCTGATCAGGCACAAACTCGACATTTAGTGACAAGAGGATAAATCCTGTCTGTTCAAAATTTATCTAAATCTCTATCCTAACCAGCCGCAACAAATGACAGGCAACAAGACATTTTGTTAGTTGCTTGGTTTTCAGTCACAATGTGTGACTCAAATATCTTTTGAATTGCTTTGATTTCATTGTAAAAGGATTTATATTAATATTTACACACCCATTAAATGTTCGGGGTCAGTAAGAAGTCTCTTTTGCTCACCAAGGCTAGACTCATTAATTATTTTGTAACAGTATAAATGTCTTTACTGTCACTTTTAGTCAATTTAAGGCATCCTTGCTGAATAAAAAAACTTACTGACCTAAAACTTTTGAATGGTACTGTATATTGTACCTCAAAATTAAATTTATATTTAATTACATTTAACAATTGAATCATTTAATTAAATATATTTAAGCATATTTAACGCATTCGTATTTATTTTTAATATTTCACTTTTTAGAATATATAGAAGAGTTTGTTCAATAGCATTTCTGTGGTATTGAAATTAGTAATAAGTATTGACTGGCATTGGTATGGGCTACTAAAATGTTGGTATTGTGTCAACTCCATGGCATATTGTAGCTTATTCTGGCCAAGAACCACCCACTTAGAGAAGAAGGGAACATCTGACCAATATTTTAACAACCAAGCATGTCTGAAGCTGGGAATTGTCTGAAAACTCTCTAAATTTACCCTCTTTACTCCACACAAAAGATAATCGCCCTCTAATTGTCACCTGACATTATTTGCACATTTGCTATTGTTGTATTGTTGCTAGAGATCAGTGAGAGCTGAAACAAGTGGAGATCAGTGTGTGTGTGTGTGTGTTTATGTGGTCCTGGTAAACCGTACATTATAGGGACAAAAAATTCCCCACATAGATGGCAATATCCGAAATCCTTGTCCTTGTGGGGACATTTTTTTGGCCCTTTGAACAGCTTATAAATCATATTAACTGATGTTTTTGACAATGTAAAAATGCAGAAAGTTTTCTGTGATGGGGAGGTTTTGGGTTAGGGGACAGAATATACCAGTTGTACAGTATAAAAATCATTATGTCTATGGAAAATCCCCACATGAAAACCCAATGTGTGTGTGTGTGTGTGTGTGTGTGAGAGAGAGAGAGAGAGAGAGAGAGAGAGAGAGAGAGAGAGAGAGAGCACTGATCAGAGATCTGTGTTTGCAGGTTCACAAGTTGAACAAAGAAGACAAATGCTCTGGTGAACATTCACAATCAGGTACAGTACCAGACCGTCTGTCCTTATCTGTTTGTTTGTTTACTGTTTGTGTTCGAATCCCTCATGCACTATTGCTTAATTAGCACACTGTAACCCATAATAGGTCTTTATAGATTTAGTTTGTGTGACATGCTGTGAAGCAAACAAAAGCGTGATTGAAAATGCATAGATCAATGCAGTATTGGGAAGTCGAGAGAAAAGACAGAGATAAGTCATGCTGCAGAACAGACAGATGGCTGCAGTGCACCCTGGGACTGTCAGACTGGTAAAATTAGCCATAATAATTTGCCTGCCAATATATTTGTGTGCATGTGCATATGTTACGTGACACAATAAAAGTATCAGCAGCAGGCCCCATTTCACATGAAGTTTTCTAGGGCTAAGAATCACAATTACTTTTGTTCATACTACAATAAAAATGGTCTAAAATGAAAGAGAAAATGTTTGTTAAAGAGTGTTTAATTCAAATAAAAAATGTATCATTTAAATGTAAAAAATGTATATAAATCTCTCATGTATACACTATATTGCCAAAAGTAGGGATGCACCGATACCATTTTTTAAGGGCTGAGTACGAGTGCCAATATTTTTTTTCTGGTACTGGCCGATACCGATGCCTATACATTTATTATTATATTTTATTTATTTATTTTATTTTATTTTTGATGATGTGGCAGTTTTCCAAGCATAACACAATGTGCTACTGAAAAAGTAATCATTTTTATGTGCTCGTCACAAACTTACAGCACAAATGTCACAGTGTCCAATAACCTTCAAATGGCATAATTACCAAAGTCATAATAAAAAACGAACTAAAAAAACACAAAAAAAACAAACATCGTCTTTTTTAACCTGCCTTTCAAAAAGTGCTAAACAAATGTTACAGAACAAATGTTTATAACATAACACTGTGAACCAGTGTAAACACAGCCTAGGGTGACCAGATTTCTCATGGTGGAATACAGGACGAGTGGACAATATGACCATGATATGAGAAATTTTATTTCATGATATCTATATATATACATTCATTTAACATCTTGTTGTTTTAACATTAATGACAGACAAATTTTTAATTAGGCTACTGTCATTTTAAGACTGAATCCATGGATGTAATATACTGAAACATATCCTGTTTTCACCCACCTGTTTACATCCACTTAAAAAGTTACATTTACCTAACTTTTTAAAAGTTTTGGGATGCCTTCCTTCACATGCACATGAACATTAATGACATCCCATTCTTAATCCGTAGGGTTTAATATGGAGTTGGCCCACCCTTTGCAGCTATTACAGCTTCAAATCTTCTGGGAAGGATTTTCACAAGGTTTAGGAGTGTGTTTATGGGAATTTTTGACCATTCTTCTAGAAGTGCATTTGTGATTTCAGGCAGTGATGTTGGAGAGAAGGCCTGGCTCACAGTCTCCGCTCCAATTCATCCCAAAGTTGTTCTATCGGGTTGAGGTCAGGACTCTGTGCTGGCCAGTCAAGTTCCTTCACACCAAAGTCGCTCATCCATGTCTTTATGGACCTTGCTTTGGGCACTGGTGCGCAGTCATGTTGGAACAGGAAGGGGCCATCCCCAAACTTTTCCCACAAGATTGGGAGCATGAAATTGTCCACAATGTCTTGGTATGCTGAAGCATTAAGAGTTCCTTTCATTGGAACTAAGGGACCAAGCCCAACCCCTGAAAAACAATAACACACTATAATGCCCCCTCCACCAAACTTTACACTTGACACAATGCAGGCAGGCAAGTACCGTTCTCCTAGCAACCGCCAAACCCAGACTTGTCCATTGGATAAGTCTCCACTGCTCTAGTGTCCAGTGCTTTACACCACTGCATCCAACGCTTTGCATTGCACTGGATGATGTAAGACTTGGATGCAGCTGCTCGGCCTTGGAAACCCATTCCATGAAGCTCTCTACACACTGTTCTTGAGCTAATCTGAAGGCCACACGAAGTTTGGAGGTCTGTAGCTATTGACTCTGCATAAAGTTGGCGACTTCTGCGCACTGTGTGCCTCAGCATGCGCTGACCCCGCTCTGTGATATTACGTGGCCTACCACTTCGTGGCTGAGTTGCTGTTGTTCCCAATTGCTTCCACTTTGTTATGATACTAACAGTTCACTGTGGATTATTTAGTTGTGAGGAAACTTCACAAATGGACTTTGTAGTAAACTTAAGTTCGTAGTGGGGAAGGAAGTGGTCAGGGACGACGAACAACTGGTGACTGAGTCTTTATTGAATGTCAAACAGAAGGACTGTGCAACGCACAACAACGAAAATAAACAATCCACAAAGGGCTTCACTCCAGGTTCGGTATACACTATCCACAAGGGCTTCACTCCACGTTGGGCTTACACTATCCACAAGGGCTTCACTCCACGAACCTCGACTCGACTCAGTCAACAGTTCCCCTCTCTCTCACACACTCCTGCTTCTCACGGCGTTTTGTCCTGTCTCCGCGCCAATCACTGCAATGAGAAACAGGTGTTCGTGATTTGTATTCAAGCCACTCACTTACCACGCGTCTCCCGCCATTCTCTCCGGTTGCAGACCTCGCTGAACCACGCCCCCCTCGCCACATACCCCCACCGCCCGACTCAGGCCGGGGAGCCGTCCGGCCTGCAGCCCCCCCCCCCCCATTTCTGGAGAGGAAATCGGCCACAGCCATCCGAACACCCGGCCTGTGGACCACCTTGAACTTAAAAGGCTGTAGAGCCAGATACCAACGAGTGATCCGCGCGTTGGTATCCTTCATGCGGTGGAGCCACTGCAGGGGAGCATGGTCCGAACAGAGAGTGAATTCCCGTCCCAGGAGATAATAGCGGAGGGTGAGGACGGCCCACCTGATAGCCAGACACTCTTTTTCTACGGTACTGTACTTAGCTTCTCTCTTAGAGAGCTTACGGCTAATGTACAGTACCGGCCGCTCCTCACCCTCTATCTCCTGGGACAGGACAGCACCCAGCCCTCTGTCCAACGCGTCAGTCTGCAATAGAAAGGGGAGAGAAAAGTCAGGAGAGTGAAGTAGTGGCCCGCCACACAGAGCAGCCTTTACTTGGGTGAAGGCCTGCTGGCACAGCTCCGTCCACTGGACCGTATCTGGAGCATCCTTTTTAGTTAGATCAGTCAACGAGCTGGTGAGGGCCGAATAGTTAGGTACAAACCTTCTGTAGTATCCCGCCAGCCCGAGGAACTGTCTAACCTCCTTTTTGGTCTTGGGGCGCGGACAGGTCTCAATCGCTGCCGTCTTGTCAATTTGGGGACGCACCTGCCCATGCCCCAAGTGGAAGCCCAGATACTTTACCTCCACGCGCCCAATTGCACACTTCTTCGGGTTGGCCGTGAGCCCAGCCCCTCTCAGCGATCTCAGGACGGCCCTCACATGCTGCATATGCCGCTGCCAATCGTTACTATAGATAATAATATCATCTAGATAGGCAGCCGCATACGCAGCATGGGGCCGGAGAATCTTATCCATGAGTCGCTGAAAGGTAGCCGGTGCCCCGAACAGCCCGAACGGAAGCGTAACGAATTGGTGTAATCCAAACGGCGTCGTGAAAGCTGTCTTTTCTTTGGATAAAGGCGACAAGGGGATCTGCCAGTACCCTTTCGTTAAGTCCAGTGTCGAATAAAATCGAGCCGCACCTAGCCGGTCAAGCAATTCGTCCACCCGCGGCATTGGATACGCGTCGAATTTCGACACTGCATTCACCCTGCGATAATCCACACAGAAACGAACCGAGCCGTCGGTCTTAGGGACCAAAACTATCGGGCTCGCCCAGTTACTGCTGGACTCTTCTATTACTCCCATTTTCAGCATTGCCTCTAATTCGTCCTGAACTACCTTTTTTTTGTGTTCAGGTAACCTATACGGCCGGCTGCGAACCACCACGCCCGGCTCCGTCTCGACATGGTGCTGAATAAGGTTCGTACGCCCCGGCAGGGGAGAGAACACGTCTGCAAATTCCTTTTGCAATTTGGATAAATCAGTGAGCTGGGAGGGCGAGAGGTGATCTCCCCCCGGGACCAGAGCGAGAGATTGCGTTTTTACATTCGCCTCTGGTCCGAGATCATCCTCCCCACTAATCACCGTCGCCAGCATCACTGATTCTGCCTCATTCCATTTTTTTAGTAGGTTGAGGTGATAGATTTGACGTGCCCCCTCCTGTCGGACCGTACCACCTCGTAATCGAGCTCGCCGACTTGCCGTGTGACCTCAAAGGGTCCTTGCCACTTTGCAAGTAATTTCGAACTGGAAGTAGGGAGCAATACAAGCACTTTTTCCCCCGGTGCGAATTTACGTAGGTTAGACCGTCTGTTATACAGTTGGCTCTGTCTGTGCTGGGCCTGTAACAAATTCTCCATTGATAGCCGCCCCAAAGTGTGGAGTTTTGATCGCAAGTCCAGCACATACTGAATTTCATTTTTGGCCTGAGATGGTCCATCCTCCCAAGTTTCCCTGAGGACATCCAGCACCCCACGGGGCTGGCGCCCAAAGAGAAGCTCGAAGGGGGAAAACCCCGTGGAGGCTTGCGGGACTTCTCGCACTGCGAATAACAGAGGTTCCAACCACTTATCCCAATTTTTGGCGTCCTCTTGCACGAACTTACGAATCATGGATTTAAGCGTGCGATTAAAACGTTCGACCAGCCCGTCCGTTTGTGGGTGAAAGACGCTGGTACGAACCGATTTAATGCCCAATAATTCGTACAGTTCGCGTAACGTGCGTGACATAAACGCTGTGCCTTGATCAGTGAGGATTTCTTTTGGAATCCCCACCCGGGAGATTAAGCGAAACAGTGCATCCGCAACACTTTTAGCAGAAATGTTGCGGAGAGCCACTGCTTCAGGATATCGTGTTGCATAGTCAACAATGACTAATGCAAAGCGATGTCCCCTTGCTGATCGTTCTAATGGCCCGATGAGGTCCATACCAATTCTCTCGAAGGGGACCTGCATTAAGGGAAGTGGGCGCAATGGCGCTTTTAGGGTGGCCGGTGGGTTCACCAACTGGCATTCACGACAAGACGCGCACCACCTGCGTACATTCTCGTGAATGCCCGGCCAGAAAAACCGGGTCATGAGACGATTTAGTGTCGCTGCCTGTCCCAAATGCCCCGCCATTGGATTAGAATGAGCCGCGTGGAAAAGCATTTCCCTGCGGCTCTTTGGCACTAATAACTGGGTTGTATCTTCTTTTGTCTGAGTGTCTTGGGTCACTCGATACAACCTATCTTTTATAATCGCGAAATATGGGTAAGCAAGCGGACGTCCAGGCTGGAGAGGCTGACCATCAATCATCGAGACCCTATCAAAAGCATTTTTTAATGTCTCATCCTGAGACTGCTCCAGGGGAAAATCATCGCGTTCCGGAAGAATTAGTCTTCCGGCTTCACTCAGATCCCCTGCAGCAGAACTCTCCGGTCTCTGATCAGTCTCTCCGACCTGCACTCGCGCTTGCTCACCCCGCGTTCTTTCCCCCCAAGAGGCATCCGAGCATAGACATCCCAATAATTGTTTAAACGCGGGCCAATCCGTCCCCAAAATTATCGGATGCCGGAGGTGCGGGTTAACTGCCACCTCAACACTATGCTTTTGTCCCCTAAATTTAATTATGACGGACATTACGGGATATCTTACCACATCCCCGTGCACGCACCGAACCCCAACCATGCGGCCTGTATCCAATGCCCCAGACGAAATCAGGCTTTGATGGAGAGAGGTTTGGTTACAGCCCGAGTCCACCAAAGCCTGATAGGTACCCCCCTTGATACTCACAGGTATTTGGTACCCGCCAGCCTGACCAGGGGCGGCCTGAGGATCGTCGGGGACCCGGATCACCGTCCCGACCTCCATAACCGGACATTTATCCACAAAATGATCCGGATCCCCGCACCGCCAACAGGCCGGCCCAGACCTGCCCGCCGCTCCAGTGGCAGAGAGTGGGCTGAATACATGGCGCGGAGAGAGGGGGGAAGCAGGAGCGGGGTCCGCCCCGGCAGCAGGGAGTCCCGCCCCCCTGGGCGGGGCTCTGGGTCCGTAGGAAGGTGCCTGTCCCGTTCCGCCCCGCCCTCGGGGCGGAACACGAGGTGGGCCGGGCGGACGAGACCTAGGGAAAGGGACAGGTCTAGAGAGAGAGGGGGACAAAAGAGAGGGAGAGAGAGAGGCAGCTGGAAGGGGTTCGCCGCCCCCTTGGCACGCCACCAGATGATCCTCCGCCAGTTGGATGGCTGAGTCCAGCGACGTGGGGCGGTGGCACTGGACCCACTCGGCCGTCTTTTTCGGGAGCCGAGTGATGAATTGCTCCAGCACCACGCGATCGACGACCAGGTCCACGTCGCTTCCCTCAGCCAGCAACCATTTGCGGCACGAGTCCCGGAGCTGCTGGGCCAACGTGAAGGGCCGGCCGGACTCACCCAGGTCGAGGGAGCGAAAGCGCTGTCGGTGCTGCTCCGGGGTCCGACCGACCCGCTGGATGATGGCCCGTCGTAGGTCTTCATAGACCAGGAGGTTCGGGACGGGGAGCTGCTGTGCCGCCACCTGTGCTTCTCCTGAGAGGAGCGGGACCAGCCTCATCGACCACTGGTCCCGCGGCCATTTACACGCCTCCGCGGATCTCTGGAAGAGGTCTAAGAACACCTCTGGATCATCCAGTGGGCCCATCTTATTTAAGGGCAGGTGGACAGGCACAGCGGGCGGTTCGATGGGCTCCCGGGGAACCTCCCGGTCAATCCAGCTCCGGAACGCCTCGCGGTCCTCCTGCTGGGTCTGTAGGATGGCTTGAAAACACCGCTCCTGGTCGCCTCTTAACTCCAGCAGGGCCTGTTGTTGTTCGCGGTGCAGGACCGCGAGGGACGCGATGATGTCCGCAAATGTGGCGGAGGACGACGATTGCATGGCGACGTGCACACCGACTTCCTTCCCGGGTTTCGGCACCAGTGTAGTAAACTTAAGTTCGTAGTGGGGAAGGAAGTGGTCAGGGACGACGAACAACTGGTGACTGAGTCTTTATTGAATGTCAAACAGAAGGACTGTGCAACGCACAACAACGAAAATAAACAATCCACAAAGGGCTTCACTCCAGGTTCGGTATACACTATCCACAAGGGCTTCACTCCACGTTGGGCTTACACTATCCACAAGGGCTTCACTCCACGAACCTCGACTCGACTCAGTCAACAGTTCCCCTCTCTCTCACACACTCCTGCTTCTCACGGCGTTTTGTCCTGTCTCCGCGCCAATCACTGCAATGAGAAACAGGTGTTCGTGATTTGTATTCAAGCCACTCACTTACCACGCGTCTCCCGCCATTCTCTCCGGTTGCAGACCTCGCTGAACCACGCCCCCCTCGCCACAGACTTATTACACAGGGGGCAACCTATCACAGTACCACGCTTGAACTCTCTGAGCTCCTGAGAGTGACCCATTCTTTCACAAATATTTGTAGAAGTAGTCTGCATGCCTATCTGCTTGATTTTATACACCTGTGGCCATGGAAGTGATTGGAACACCTGAATTCAATGATTTGGAGGGGTGTCCCAATACTTTTGGAAATATAGTGTATATATATATATATATATATATATATATATATATATATATATATATATATATACGTCTGTATATATATCGGGTGCGTTACTTACCTGGGGAACACATGGCACCAGGATGCACTATGGGAAGAAGGCAAGCCGCCGGAGGCAGTGTGATGTTTGGGCAATGTTCTGCTGGGAAACCTTGGGGTCCTGCCATCCATGTGGATGTTACTTTGACACGTACCACCTACCTAAGCATTGTTGCAGACCATGTACACCCTTTCATGGAAACAGTATTCACTGGTGGCTGTGGCCTCTTTCAGCAGGATAATGCACCCTGCCACAAAGCAAATAAGGTTCAGGAATGGTTTGAGGAGCACAACAAAGAGTTTGAGGTGTTATCTTGGCCTCCAAATTCCCCAGATCTCAATCCAATCGAGCATTTGTGGGATGTGCTGAACAAACAAGCCAGATTCATGGAGGCCCCACCTCACAACTTACAGGACTTAAAGGATCTGCTGCTAACATCTTGGTGCAGATACCACAGCGCACCCTCAGGGGTCTAGTGAAGTCCATGCCTCAACGGGTCAGGGCTGTTTTGGCAGCAAAAGGGGGGCCAACACAATATTAGGAAGGTGGTCATAATGTTATGCCTGATCGGTGTGTGTATATATATATATATATATATATATATATATATATATATATATATATATATACGTGTTTTTTTCTACATTAATTTGGTGATTAAATGTGAAATTATTACAATATAAAAATATTTTAAAAACTTTAATGTTAGGTGCGATTAATCGCGATTAATTACAGAAAAATGTGTGGACATGAATTACACCTCAAATCTTGCAACTTATTGAGGAAAGGTGTGCTATCACTTTTCTAAGCAATCAGACTTACAATTTTTGTTTTGCAGATTTCAACATACCAAAACATCAGAGTAAGCAATTACCTAGCAACCACCCAGAACACCATAGCAACCACTTGGCAACACCCTGTAACCTTGTAGAAGACCTTATCAGCTGTATAGCAATGCAATAAAAACCACTCAACCTACGTAATACACCTTAGCTGCATAACAACGCCCTGGCAGCCACCCAATACTTGGCAGCTTTTTTTTTTTTTTTTCATGAGCATCTAGTCTTTTTTATTATTCTAAGAAAGGAAAGTGTGTGATTTGTCTCAGTTGCTTCATGAAATTACTGATGTGCTTGTGATGATGTTGATCGTAATAATAATGATGATGCAGGTAAAAATAGTGATTGGCTGTGTTTAGATAAGAGATTATTAATGTAGTTATGTCTTTATGGATATATGCACTCATTCCTCTTTTGTCTTTATCCAGAGTGCAATTCCTTGCGTCACAAGGACCGGAGGAAAGAGTCTGTGGACGTCAGATCTATCAGCTCTCACAGCAGCGATGGTAAGAGGAAGAGAGGATGTGTTTCATCAGAATACACTAATGATGGAAAGCGAATCACTTTAACAGTTTAGAAGTAATTATGAAGAGAAATGGAAACAAAAATGAGAGATTTGTGCTTGTGTGTGTGTCTGTGCGTGTGTGTGTTTATAATGTATTTGTGTTTTATGTGAGTCGGTGTGTGTGTGAGCTTCGGCTAAGAGGGGCTTTTTGTGACGTAGTTTGATGACATCAGCACACCCACAGCCTCAGTGCACTCTGACGCAGATGGAGCTTTTTAAAGAGCTCTTTTCTTTTCTCTCTTTCTCTCTTTCAGCTCCCAGTCTACAGAATCGCAGATATTCCTCTATGGCCCGAATCCACTCCATGACTATTGAGGCTCCGATCACTAAGGTACACCTGCATTATCATGAATACGAAATGCCCAAAGACCTTTATAACCCCTTGCTTTACTGAAGATAACAACAACCACTTATACACTCTGACCTTTATAAGCCACTATCTATCTATCTATCTATCTATCTATCTATCTATCTATCTATCTATCTATCTATCTATCTATCTATCTATCTATCTGTCTGTCTGTCTGTCTATAAATCTATCTATCTGTCTGTCTGTTTGTTTGTCTGTCTTTCTGATTATCTATCTGTCTGTCTGATTATCTGTCTGTCTGTTTGTCTGTCTGTCAGATAGATAGATAGATAGATAGATAGATAGATAGATAGAGTCAGACAGACAGATGAAAAGACATACATATAGATAGACAGACAGACAGATAAACAGTCAGTCAGACTGACGGACAGACAGATAGCTAGTTAGACAGATAGACAGACAGATAGATAGATAGTCAGAAAGACATAATAAGACTGACAGATAGATAGTCAGACAGACAGATAGATAATCAGAAAGACAGACAGACAGACAGACAGATAGATGGATATATAGATAGTCAGACAGACAGATAATCAGAAAGACAGACAGACAAACAGACAGACAGACAGACAGATAGATAGATAGATAGATAGATAGTCAGACAGACAGACAGACAGACAGACAGACAAACAGACAGACAGACAGATAGATAGATAGATAGATAGTCAGTCTATCTATCTGTCTGTGTGTTTGTTTGTCTGTCTGTCTGTCTGTCTTTCTGATTATCTATCTCTGTCTGTCTGACTATCTATCTGTCTGTCTTTCTATGTCTTTCTGACTATCTATCTATCTGTCTAACTAGCTATCTGTCTGTCCGTCAGTCTGAATGACTGTTTATCTGTCTGTCTGTCTATCTATATGTATGTCTTTTCATCTGTCTGTCTGACTCTATCTATCTATCTATCTATCTATCTATCTATCTATCTATCTATCTATCTATCTATCTATCTATCTATCTATCTATCTATCTATCTATCTATCTATCTATCTATCTTTCTGTCTGTCTGACTATCTATCTGACTATCTATCTGTCTGTCTGTCTATTTATCTGTCTGTCTATCTGTCTGTCTGACTATCTATCTGACTATCTATCTGTCTGTCTCTCTGTCTAACTAGCTATCTGTCTGTCCGTCAGTCTGACTGACTGTTTATCTGTCTGTCTGTCTATCTATATGTATGTCTTTTCATCTGTCTTTCTGAATCTATCTATCTATCTATCTATCTATCTATCTATCTATCTATCTATCTATCTATCTATCTATCTATCTATCTATCTATCTATCTATCTATGTCTTTCTGTCTGACTATCTATCTATCTATCTATCTATCTATCTATCTATCTATCTATCTATCTGTCTTTCTGTCTGTCTGTCTGTCTGACTATCTATCTATCTATCTATCTATCTATCTATCTATCTATCTATCTATCTATCTATCTATCTATCTATCTATCTGTCTGTCTGTCTGTCTGTCTGTCTGTCTGTTTGTCTGTCTGTCTGTCTTTCTGACTATCTAACCTTGTCAGGCTTTTTAAACTTTTCAGACTTTCAAACAAGCCTATCAAGCTAATATTTAGTCTTTACAAACTTTGCTTTTCTAGTTAAAAAAATATTATTAAATTTCTATTAATTTTAAATGTCACATCCATCCATTCAAATTCAAATGCAAACTTTGGATCCTGTCTGCCACCTCAATTCTAATTCAGTTCATCTGGCACACATCCCTGAGATACACACCAAACACTTTTGTCTGTCTGCGGTTGTATATTTACGATTACTTGGTCATGACTCAGGAAGCAAAACAGATGCCAAAAGAGGAGATTCTTTACCAAAATATTTATGGATCTAAACCTTTGATTAGTGGTTTGTTGTTGTCTCTCACCCTCTGTCTTCAGTCTTCCTGTATTTTGTTGCCTTTATAGGTGATAAATATCATTAACGCAGCACAGGAGAGCAGTCCTGTGACAGTAGCGGAAGCTCTGGATCGTGTTCTGGAGATTTTGCGGACCACCGAACTGTACTCACCCCAACTGGCCTCAAAGGAAGATGACCCTCACACCAATGACCTGGTGGGGGGTCTCATGAGTGTAAGTGAAGGTTCAGGGGTCATTCGGCATGTCTATTACTTCCTCTATTACAAGCACTCACCTTTCATTCTCAAAGCTATTTTATTTTATTTTATTACTAACTAATTTAGTAATAAAATTAAAATACTAATAAAATACTATTTTATTTTATATTTTTATTTCAAAAGAGCAAGACAAGCTTGATTCCATCATATGACTCCTGTTTGGAATTAAATGGCACAACAGACTACAAGTCATCTCAAACCACATGATACACAGAAATAGCTTTAAAATCCTCTTCAAACACATACAGTACAAAAACATCATAAACTGTACAAATCAATATCAAACAGCCGAGAAATTCCACAGACTGATTTCCTGTACGTAAACAAAAACTAGAGCAGATTTTTTCAGCAGAGAATCATCATTACGGGAGATTTTCAGACTTGCTCTGCCAGGAAAAGGTTCTTATCTACAGTGTGTGACTGTATGTCAGTAGCAGTCAGTAGATGTGAATGCTCTTGTTTTTGTGGCACAGATGCATTAAGCTCCATGCTGCCTGGCACGGGGTGTTTCACAGTTAGCCAGCCGTCTGTGACGACAGTGCCGCGCTTGTTTACACAGCGGTCTCGCTGTCTGCCATCTCCACGTCTCCCCCTTTGAAAGTATTCCACTTTTAAACCAGATTTAAAATGTTTTAGACAAGAAAAGAGTCGTTAGACTGAAGGAGTCTTCACACAGACAGAGATTTGCAGGGACACGCAGAACAGAAGGCACTGATTTGAGAGTTGGTGCAGTTGAGCAGTATGTTGAGCAGTATGTCAATGCATAGTGATGCAGTGACTACCGTACAGTCGAGCTTAAATTATCCATCTTCATGATATAGTTGGATACAAATACCAAGAAGTTTAAAAGGTTTACTTTTTGGTTGCAAACACGAGTTAGAAGATTGTTAGTTGGCAGGGTTCCCACAGTCCTTGAAAGCTTAGCGATATCAGGCCAAGACAAATCATGGAAATAAATTTGAAATTTCTAATTATACTTAGTTCCAAAATATTTCTTTCTATGTATTATGTAAAGTAGATTTTTTAAAATTCTGATCTTCTGGTTCTAATTATAATTCTAATTCTAGTCATCACAACTGGGAAAAGTTGTGGAAAAGTTACTAGATAAAAAGTGTGTGGAAAAATATGCTGTACATCGAGTAAAACAGCATTTTGCTAATTATTTTATAGTTATTATGTCAAGTCAAGTCAAGTCACCTTCATATAGCGCTTTTTACAATGCAGATTGTGTCAAAGCAGCTTTACATTAATAATTGGTATATAATTTTTCCTTTTAAAGAATAGTGTCAATGCAGGCAGATCAAAAGCTCTGTTGAATAAATGTCAAGGATACTGTTGAATATCAAATGTCAAATTAAATTAAATTAGGGCTGCACGATTAATCGTATTTTATCACGATAACGATATCTGCTTCTCTCGATTGATTTTAAATAATCGTCACGATATTGGCCCGCTCTATGAAAATGAACATAATTTGGAAATATTGGAAGTAATATTAGGAATTTCGCTGTTTTATCTTTTGACGTTCCTTCCATAATTCCATTATGTAGGAATGTTTATGACCTATTAATTGAGAGATGACATTGAATATATGTACATTTTTGTTTATACTCTCAAAACTGTGATAAACGTTTAAAAAAGTATGATAGAAGCATATTTTTATGTTTTTTTTTACATTATTTTTACTTTTGTTGTAAACAAAAGGCTTTTACTGTAAACACATGATTACACAAATTAAATTATGAAATTATTTGCTATAGTAATCAACATTTGACTCAGCAAGATGCTGTAAATAGAGTTGTATTTAATCTATAGTATTCATTTGAGGCAGATTTGAATCATTTACACAGTACTGTTCAAAAATGTGGCTCAGTAAAAAAAATTTGTGAAAGTAATGAATGCTTTTATTAAACCTTTTCACATTTCCGGGTTTGTCAAACTCCACAATAGTGTTTCCACAACTTTCAAAAAGAGGAAAAATAATAGAGAGAGATTGATAACGGCAGTCAGAAGAGAGAAATTTGTTATTTTTACCTTCACTCCCATAACTCTGTATTATATGGAAGCTTGTTTTCGCCACTAAATAAAAAAAAAAAAACGTTTTGATCAAATAAATGCCTAAAAGAGACTAATCTGAAAAAAAATTAAAAATCTTACAGACCCCAAACCTTTAAATGGAAAAATATTAAAAATGCAAATTAACTACAAGCTAGATTCAGGCTGCTTCCTTTTATAATGTCACTTTTTTTTCTGTTACATGAAGGTCAAGCGGATGCGATGCACAAACCTCAAGAGTTTAAATGACCTTTTTGGTGGGTGACCTTTTGAGGGAGAGGTCAGAGGTCAATCACACAGTGAAATATCCGAGTTGAGATAGTGCAGCTGGAAGCCTGTGATCATTACAGACGGGATGTGTGTGTGTGTCATATTTATGCATGTACAGTTCTATTATCCTACGCCTGCAACATCTCAGACAGAGTTTGTTTTAAGTACTGGATGAGTCTATTTGAATCTGGATCTGTTTTCTGTGTGTTTAATATCCTCCAGGCCTGATAAACGGCTTTTCTCATGAGAGCAAGCTTGAGTGAGTTATGGGTAGCGTGGTAATGCTGTGCTTAAGTCTGTTGTTATGATTATGTTGGCTGGAAACAATATTTTGGCTTCCTCAAGTCTTTTTTTTTCTTTCATTTCAGTCAGATGTATTGATGTGTATTTTTCTTTAATTCAGGACGGACTCAGAAGGCTTTCTGGGAATGAGTATGTCTTCTCCAAAAGTGCTTTACACAGTAAGTTCTAGCCTTGAAAATTATTGTTATGATACAAGTCGGATGAAAAGTTGGATGTTGTAAACTAACTTTGAATAAACTATTATTAAAGACAGTATGGATTAAAAATTCACCCTATTTACCTTCTTTGATCATACCTAATGTGATATAGTATCATAGGATATAATACTCACTTAAACATTATTAATTGCAATTAGATCATGCAGAAAAAGGCTAGAAAATGTTTAACAGAAAGAAAATGAAAAACTACATATAGTTGAGAGTTAAAAAGTTTTATTACATTATTTGATATGCAAAGAATAAATTTCAGAATACATAAAATATTTTTGAGGTGACTTTTTACATTATATATTGAGATATTACTATCAAGTATTATAAATTAATATTAAATATCTGTTTTACTTGATACGTAAAATGCCACACAGTGTGTTTTTTGGGTGATAATGCAAGTAAAAAAGTTTTCTCTCATAGCTTTTTAAAGTGTCTGAATTATGTTTTTGTGTCTTTCTGCCATATTCCATCTTGAACTTGAACCTTTGACCACTCAGATATGAGTCAGAGTCAGCTGGCAGTACCTGTGCCATTAAACGACATCCCGCCATCCATCGCAGAGCTGCTCAACGAGGAGGAACGCTGGGAATTCAATATCCTGGAGCTGGAAGCAGCTACACACAAGAGGTACCAGAACGTTTGATCATTATTCTGTTTATTTCTTTGTGTAAAAGTTTATTTTAATGGGAAAAGTTCTGAGTGCTTTAGTGTGTGTGTGTGCAGGCCGCTGTCATACCTGGGTCTGAAGATTTTCTCTGCTTTTGGTGTGTGTGAGTTCCTGAACTGCACAGAGGCCACGTTGCGTTCGTGGCTGCAGGTGATCGAGGCTAATTACCACGCCTCCAACTCCTACCACAACTCAACACACGCCGCAGACGTTCTGCACGCCACTGCCTACTTCCTGCGCAAGGACAGAGTCAAGGTAACTGTGACAACCAATCAGAACACAGAAACAGAAATGTCTCAATTCATATTTTCATTCAAAATTGAAAAATATGGTCAAAGTAAAGGAGAGCCTTCCAGAAGTGCTTTAACTGATGATTTAGTAAGACTTATTTTGTATAATTGCACAGATTCAAGAGTATATTGTACATTGTTATACATTTCTAAAATATTAAATGTTTTGTTAAATTATATTAAGTACTAAATTATTCTAAAAAACATTTTTATAAATAAATGTATCATTTATGATATAATTATTCAAATTAAATATAATAATAACGTTGTGCCATACTGTTAAAGTTGCCTGATGAAATCAAAATATAAACTTGATTGAATCTGAATTTTATCAAAACTATCCATAACTATCCTGAATTATGTCAAATAGTGGTTGACTTATATTTCTCAATAATTAATCATTTTATGCATTTATTTTTTTCTAAATAATATCAATATAATTGTTATATTATATTATATTATACAAAAATAATATGAGTTGATTATTCAAATACATTGTTAAACATTTCTTTAAAAAATTATTAAATTATATTAAGTATTAAAGTAATATGAAATTAATATAAAATACAATTTTAAATGTTTTGAAAATGTCTTTATAAATAAAGTTTTACAGTTGCCAAATAAAATCAAAATGTAAAATGGATTGAAACAGAATTTTATCAAAATTGCAGTATTATTTTTAATAAAAATTAAAAATATACTTTTATTACTATAGTATATTTTATTTTATTATATTACATTAGTATTTTATATTTAATATGACATACAAAAAATATTCATTGATTATTCAAATTCCAAATACAGTATGTTTGTTTTGTTTTGGGTTTTTTTTTTTTTTTTTGAAAGAAATTGATATTAAGTATTAAAATAAAATAAAATTAATATAAAATACAAATGTAACTGTTTTAAAACATTTCTTTTTAATAAATGTTAAATAAATGCTGAAATTTAAATCATACATTTATTCATATTTAACATCAATTTGTAACACTTAATAGTAATTTAACCTTAATAATTATTCAAAATTCACTCTAAAATATTTGAAACGAAGCCAGTTAAGTTTCCTCAGTTATTGACTGATGCTGTTAATCTCAGAAAGAATAATCAGACAGTCGCTAATATTGAGCTGACCTAAACGACTTTGGGTTACTTTTAGAACTTGTCTACACCAACAGTGTCTCTGCTGTGTTTGCAGGGCAGTCTTGATCAGTTAGATGAAGTTGCAGCACTATTGGCAGCCACGGTCCATGACGTCGATCACCCGGGCCGTACCAACTCATTCCTGTGCAATGCAGGGAGTGAGCTGGCGATTCTGTACAACGACACAGCCGTCCTGGAGAGCCACCACGCCGCTCTTGCTTTCCAGCTTACTGTACGAGACAGCAAGTGCAACATCTTCAAAAACATGGAAAGGTATCAGTGTCTGCTTAATCATACATTTTACATGACTCACATTGGTCCAGTACTAAACTCACTCAACCTCTCAATATTCAGGACTCAGTTTCGGACCCTACGGCAGGCCATAATTGACATGGTGTTGGCAACAGAAATGACTCGACACTTTGAACACGTCAATAAGTTCGTAAACAGCATCAACAAACCCATGAGTGCCATTGAGGAGACGAGCTCCAATGTAAGACACACGTTACTGTGTTTCCATACTGTGCGTACTGTACGTAAGAGTGAAATCTAACCACTGCTGATCTGCATGTGAAACAGAGTGAAGGCAGTGATTGTGAGGGACAGGCCAGTATTCGCAACTCTCCTGAGAATCGTCTGTTAATTAAACGGATGCTGATTAAATGTGCCGACGTGGCCAATCCCTGCAGACCTCTGGAGCTCTGCATCGAATGGGCTGGTCGCATTTCAGAGGAGTACTTTGCTCAGGTAAACACATTCAGTCACATATGCACTTCATTTCCTCATGCACATGCTTACAATGTCTTTTAACTTTCATAACACAATGTATTTTCATATGAAGCAGAGTATTCAGTAATAAATAATGTAGGGCAGGACTTGATTTTATCCATCCGGATTTGATTGGACAATGAGAAGTGTTAAGAAGTTAATGCATTTTGATATATATGGTGTGTATGTATATATATATATATATATATATATATATATACACACACACACACACACACAGTAAAGTGACAGTAAAGCATTTATAATGTTACGAAACATTTCTATTTCAAATAAATGCTGTTCTTTTGAACTTTCTATTCATCAAAGAATCCTGGAGAAAAAAAACGTATCATGGTTTCCATAAAAATATTAATCAGCACAACTGTTTTCAACACTGATAATAATTTCTTGAGCATCAAATCAGCATATTAGAATGATTTCTGAAGGATCATGTGACATTGAAGACTGGAGGAATGATGCTGAAAATTCAGCTTTACCATCACAGCAACAAATTACATTTTAAAATGTATTCAAATAAAAAATGGTTCTTTTAAATTGTAATAATATTCCACAACATTATTGTTTTTACTGTATTTGTGATCAAATCAATGCAGCCTTGGTGAGAAAAAATCTCAAAACATTAAAAAAAATGTTTACTTTTGAACAGTAGTAGTATATATATATTTATATTTGAGTAAAGTAAAATGTTGAAATATTTTTTACAATGTATGCTTTACGTATGTTTTACGTATGCTTTCTGTGTTTGCAATCTTCCTCTTTCCCTAGACTGATGAGGAGAAAAGACAAGGTTTGCCGGTTGTCATGCCAGTGTTTGACCGGAATACCTGCAGTATTCCTAAATCCCAGATCTCATTTATCGACTATTTCATCACGGACATGTTTGATGCCTGGGATGGTAAATATAAACATGCTCACATATGCAATACATTGGTGATTTCTTACCATTTTCACAATTAGGGTTGTGCCGTATAGATCAAAAAATATATCTAAATATTATTTAGCCTTTTGACAATATTTTGACATTTATCTCAATATAAATGTATTTGCTTTTAGCCTCACAGTAGTGTGTTATTTTAGTATTACTGAAATACTGTTATGATTTTTTTAAATATTTTGAATCATTTTTCGTTTTATATTTTCTTACTTTCATTTTAATTTCAGTTTAAATAAAAAAAAAATTGCTGTTTTTTCATCACTTTTATTAGTTTAATTTAGTTAGTTTATATATTTTTTATTCATTTTCATTTCAGTTTTACTTTTGGTTGTTTTAATTTGTCAAGGTAAACTAAATGAACGTGAAAAATGTTTCCTTGGCAACTAGCTGAAATAAAATACTTTGAAGGTTTTTATATTTTATTTCAGTTAATGTTTATTTTATTATAAGTAACGAACATGTTTTTTTAATGGTTTTAGTTTTAGTTAACTATAATAAACCTTCCTCACAGCCACAGTTGCCGAGATTGAAATATTAGGAATGTTGTCCAACTAAAATGCAATAAAAAAGGCATGCACAAAAATCGCTGGATTCTGAACACAAGAAAGAAAATCTAGTCATTTTTAATTATATGTACATAGACTTAGAAATAAATATTGAGTTAACTGTATGAAGATGCAAACTGAAAATGCATGTTGCCAGAAACCCTGAATTGGTCTAATAGATCTTGCCTTAAGATTACTGCAATATTTGTGATAAATTTTATATTGCCTTTGTGTATCACATATTTCACTCAGCTCTACAAATGTGGGAAAAATTCACCAAACACTGAGTAGAAAATGATCATTCTGGTACATAATAATGAAGAAGTATTACGTACAGTATGTTTGTCTGAGTTTGAGAGAGAGCGAGCAAGAATACTTTCCCAGGCATCTTTTGACTCATCTGGTTCTCCTAAAAGAGATGAAATGGTCCATTAGCAGCAGAAGATGTTGGACTGGAGGGGTGAAGCACGGGGGTCTATTAGATGGTTGCTGAGAGGTTGTGATAATGTTATCCAGAGGTTGAGTTGATTGTGGTGAGCTTTGGAAACTTTAGGTTCTGTTTCCCACTGAGCTGAACCCCAGAGAATAAACCTGCTTACTGTCAACACACAACAGCCATGATGTCACGGAAACTTTAAAAATGATGGAGAGGGGCAGGGGTGATTGTGTGTGTGTATGTGTGTGCGTGTGTGAGAGAGAGAAAGAGAGAGAAAGAATGTGCATCTGTGTGTGTGTCTTTGATTTCCGTAGTCTGGGGTCAGGATGCAGTGAAGCAGAATCTCTTGAGCTCTCCACAGATTTAGTTCCCAAGGTCACGATCAGGTCAGTTTATCATAGAGGAGCTGCTTGTGTGTGTGTGTGTGTGTGTGTGTGTGTGTGTGTGTGTGTGTGTGTGTGTGTGTGTGTGTGTGTGTGTGTGTGTGTGTGTGTGTGTGTGTGTGTGTGTGTGTGTGTGTGTGTGTGAGACAGATTCAGCGGGGGGCACTGAAAACATCCTCAAGAAGATGTACTAGAAATCTGAGAGTGTGTGCATATGTGTGAATATACAAATAGCCATATTTACACTCATGCAAACAAAAACACACACAGTCTACCGTCTGTAGTCCGTCTGCCAGAAACCAATGCAACCAAACAGATGGTAATATGAGGAAAAAGAAAAACATTAGAATGAACAACATTTGCTTACTGTTATGAAAAAAGACTTCATTCTGCTCACCAAGGCTGCATTTATTTGATCAAAAAGACAGTAAAAAGGGTAATGTTGTACAATTTTCTATTTGAATACATTTTAAAAAGTAATTTATTCCTGTGATCAAAGCTGAATTTTCAGCATCATTACTCCAGTCTTCAGTGTCACATGATCCTTCAGAAGTCGTTCTAATATGCTGATTTGCTGCTCAGGAAGCATTTCATATTATTATCAATGTTGAAAATAGTTGTGCTACACAAGTAATTTTTTCATGATTCTTTAAAGAATATAAAGTTCAAAAGAACAGCAATTTATTTGAAATAGAAATATTTTGTACCATGTCTTTACTGTCACTACTAATCACTTTGATGCAAGCTGAATAAAAGTATAATTTTTTTTTTTAATTACAGGCTGTCAATTATTGTTAATTACCTAGACTTCATTTTGTACTCTCTCTCTCTCTCTCAAGCATTTGCCAGTTTGCCAGGTCTGATGGAGCATTTGGCGGAGAACTACAAATACTGGAAGAACTTGGATGAGATGAAATGTAAAAGCCTGCGGCCTCCACCTCCTCCGTGAACCCTCATGACCCCCTTGCCCTCGAGGTCAAAGATCAGAGGTTCAATGTAGCATCTCTGCCGGGCCTCAAAGATTCCATCCACTGAACACAAATCAGCAGCCCTGTTTTTCCGACGACGCTCCACCCCTAGCGACAATCGCCCGGTAACGAGGGTAAAATACAAACAAACGACAAAATGAATGCACTTTATCATCATACAATCCTCTTCCAGCATCTTTTCACTTTCTTCTCTTCTCTGTTTTTAAATCCTCTGTGTTCTTTCAGCTGTTTTTAGTGATTTCTGGACAGCGATTTATTTTTTTTTATGTCTGACACAAGAAGATAAAGACTGATCTTAGTCCAGCAGAGGACTGTATATACAATATGCGCTAAACTATGGGATATACACTGGGACTGAAACGTGTATGCTCAGAGAGGTCTGTAACTATACACATGCACATATAATATTAACAGACATGTGGGATTGTAGATCCAAATGCGAAAAGGGCTTTATTTGGACTCTGAAGCAGTTATAAGGAGGACTAAACTACTTTGGAAACCACAAAGGACCCAGTAGGGAGCCCTGAGGCACTCCCTTCAGTCCTGATCAATGCAGATGGAATATTTTGACAGAATGTTGTCAAGAGAAACAAATGTCAAGTTGCCAAACCGGAAGAACTGAAGTATTCGGACAATGAATTGGTATTGACCAGCACTGAAAACCATTCAGTGTGTGAGAATGTAAAAACTGCAACGGATCAGCCCGCCGCGGGCTGTCATTATTCCAGCATTTTCTGTATCAGAAGCCTTTCTCAGACTCCAAGGACTGGTGTATAATAATCAATAATTTTGATATAAATAGCCAATAATAACAAAGAATATATTTCTCAGAAACACTGTATATCCAGACACATACTGTAATAACGTGAAGCTCGACGACGCGTGTGTGTGAGCGAGAGAACGAGTGTGTGATATGATTTGCTTAGTGTTAAATGTATTTTACACGTGGCAGTTAACATTCCTACTTCAAGCAACGGTCCGTACGGATGCAACATTCCCTAATCTATGTGTAAACCTAAACTCCAGCACAGCCTCATGACGAGACCACTGACACGTTTGCTCATGCTGACTGGTGAACTCACGCGTATTATAAGTGTTACACCATTTTAAGTATTATTTATTTACAAAATGAGCTCGGCTGTATATCGCTTCCATAATCGCGGGTCTGCTTTACCATAGACGCACATCGCCGACAAGCTTCAAACGTTCACCTTTTGTAGGCCAAAAAGCATCCGGTGCCAAAGGTGCGTTTATAATCAAGCACGATGATGAGTTTTAAACAGATGTTTGGCTGAAGCCGTTCCGACTGATTTCTTGAAATCAGTCACGCTGACCGATCGCTGAGGAGTTTGTTTTTTTTAACCCATATGTTTTATTAAGCGTAGCTGTTAGTGTCATGGCACCTCATTTTCGCCGGATTACAGTTGGACGCCTAGCTGAACTGCATTGGCTCACAGACAGGCTCAGAAGGAATGTTTATAACTCGGTTGACGTCCTTTTACTCTTTACACATTGTGTAGACGTGATTGGAAAGAAGCTCTTGAGAGCTTCATCTTCACGATGACTTCACAGCGACTGTTCTAGTTCTGGAACTCACCAGCAAGAGTGTTCCGACTGTGATGACATCATTATGACATCAACGGTTCTGATTCTACAATGCCCTTGTAAGATGGCAGCAGCTGTTCTTGTTGTTCTTCGGTTGGCAGTGCATCACAGTGACTGTTTTTAAGCGCTTGTGCAGTTAAAGGCATGCGGTGCACATTCAGCAGCTCGCAGGGTTTTGATTTTCCTCTTTCCTGTTCTCTCATCCTTCCTGATTCTATCTGTTTCCCTCCCTTTTTTCTTGTTGCTTTTATGTGGTCACAAGGGTAGAACAGTGGTTTTGGTAGCACTTTTGAAGCCTGTATATGTAATGTATTATATAAAGTATTCTGAATGCATGCTATATCAGTGGGTATTGCTTAATATTAACATTTCTAAATCATTATTATTGAGCTAAATCAGACAATATTTTTTAGCAGATAATGTCAAGGATTATTTTTGCACTTAAAAAAAACAAAACTTTTTTTGTGTGAGTAAAAATGTTTGTAAAAACACTCTGAAATTGGGTTATGATTATGAATTTTTAAGGCATTATACTTTTTAAACTGTAATTTATATTGCAACTGTAGTACAATTTTGTACAAGAACCTACAACTGATGTATTATATAAATGCATTAAGAATTCTTTTATAATATACTATATATGCATGCTTAATAGATATTATACTGTTTTCTTTCACCCATTTTTTTTTTATTTACAGCTCTTCAGATATTAATGCTGCAGTACAAATTATGGCAGATGCTCTTGTCACCATCTAGTGGTAAACCTAAAGAACCGTACACATTATTTAAAGGGATAGTTCGCCCATAAATTAAAATTCTGTCATTTACTCACCCTCAAGTTGTTCCAAACCTGTATGAATTTATTTCATTTTCTGAACACAAAAGAAGATATTTTTTTTGGAATTAGTGTAACAAACAGTTGATGGTCCCCATTGAGTTACATAGAATTTTTTTTCTCCATACTATGGAAGTCAATGCACTCTAAAAAAAAAATAAAATAAATTCTTATCACAACATTTGTTCTTTTGTCAAATTAGCTTAGATAATTCATGTGGTTCAGATAAGTTTCTGTTGATTAAATCAATCGCCTTCATTGTATTAACTCAAATTTTACATTTTCAATGAACTCAAAACTTACTTTTTTAAGTTAAGCCAACAATTCCTTTTTTACAGTGTGGGAACCAATTTGAGGGTGAGTAAATAATGAGTTTTGGGTGAACTATCCCTTTAACTCCATTGATGGTGTTATGTATTTGCATTTTGCGTAACTACGAGCTTGTGTTTGTTTACTTCTTAGGAAAAATTGCTTTGTTGATTTTTTTTTTTATAGCATTATAATCATGTTCCCTAAGGTCCTTGTGATCAGTAACCAGAAAAAAAGTACAACAAACTAAGTTTCTCATGACACTACCAGTCAAATGCTTGGACACACTTGAACTTGTCCAAACTTTTGACTGGTAGAGTACACTTTATGGACAGGACATGCTTTCATTTATTGTGTAATAGTAAATTTTATTCAGTGATGTTCTGTCATGTAGATGTTCAGGGTATAATATTAGTGGTTAGCTAAATGTCAATGGCAGTTTTGACATCTTGTAGTGCGAAATCAAACGACATGGTTTAAAATGAAATTCACTCAGTGAACAAAGAATTTCGATCATCTCAGGCGAGTCTTTACCTGGTGTGATTTTGGGTTTGGAGCCGACAGAGATAAGCCATAGAACATTTTAGAACTAATAATGGAAGTGTAGGTCAGAAGATGATGTATCTATTCCCTCTTTTCCTGTCCTCCACCCCGCTCATCCTCTCTCTTCCTGACTACTGTAGGCCTGCATTATCCTGCTTTGTAACAAAACATTTCATTGCGTTGTCTCACACAGGCTTTATAGGTAATTTAAAGTACAAAATGTTCCAGGGAAAGTCCCTTTTTAAACTCAGATGTTTTGACTATGAATTTTTATGGACTCTTTTACAGATATTACTATGTAGAGTATAGAGAGCATATTCAGGTTCATGCCTTAATCTCTGTTATAGACATGCGGTGGGTTAAACCGGGCCTCATTCACTCAGCACTGATGATGAGATTCTACAGCAGATTTAAAATATGACGAGACCATGTGATCCATGAGGATTATTAGTTGTTTTGGAGGTTGTTGGATCATTTAGTTCTTGTTCATTGTTGAATGTTTAGTGATGATGTGCGTAAAGAAACAGTCTGGTTTCAGTACAAGTTTTATCAACAGTATTTGGGGCATAATTTCGATTACAATAGAAAATTATTTTGACTCGTCTCTCTGTATTTATTTTTTATTTTATTTTTTTAAAAAGTAAAGCAAATATCGCATATACAGAAGTGTACTTAAAAGTTACAAAAGGGTTTAAAATAGGGATGCACTGATATGAAAATTTTAGCCGATAACTTTTTATATTTAAAAGCCGATAACCGATATATTGGCTAATAAGTATAAATCAAAATTTGTATATAATTTTTGAGAGGCTGATTTTACCTTTAAAAGCCACGTCCCAAGCACACAATTATTACGTTCGCATTATAATTTTATGAAGCCTATATGACAGACTTTATTATTTCAATCATATTTCAAGCAATTCAAACAATAACATTAAAAATAAAGATGCACAGAAACTAAATTTCTCCACCGATACTGATGATTCAGAGTGATATCTACCGATACCAATAGCGATACCGATAGTTTGGGGGTTCTGCATTTTATACCTTCTTTTAAATTAATTAAGTAATAATTAATCATTATATTTTAATTATATTTTGAAAGAAATGCACATAAAAACTTCATTCTGTCCATTCTATCCAACTTTCAGAGTAATTGGTATCAGTTATAAACAAACACATTACTCAAATTAATATTGACACACATTAACTATATTCTGAAGATTACATTAATGTTATTAATTCATATAAATACTATTTATACTGAACATCAAACTGGTTTCTTAGCATTTTCTTTTTACAAAGCACAAATTCAGTGCATTTTCCTGTCCTTTTGATTGACAGGATATATCGGCCCTGACTATTGGCTGTTTTAAACCTATCGATATATCGGCCACCATATCGGTATCGGCCGCTATATTCATTTTTAATTAGAGAGGCACTGATATATCGGCCAGTAACCGATATTGATCGATAAAAGCTAATTTTCACACTATCAGCCGTTATCGATTATTATCGGTTCATCAATAATTAAAAATGAATATAGCGGCTGATACCGATATGGTGGCCGATATATTGTGCACCCCTAGTTTAAAATCAGAAACATACAGCTCATATTTATGATTTATAATATTTATTTTTTTTTAAATAAATTTATGATGATTTATACTATTATTGTACCTGTAAAAGTAAAACTGTAAGTCGTGCTTTTCCAGCTGTAACTACTTTATAGGTGGATGAACATCTATCTGAGTACTACCAATGTAATTTTTGTGATTGATTTCTGGTCTCCTTATGCATATTTTAACAATCCTTCCTTTTTTTAAGAGAGGCATAAGTCACAATTATTTCTGCTTTGAAGTCAATATTAGGACATCAGTGCTGTTGAGAAATTGAGGCAAAATATTTCTATTAGATATAGTTAGATATGATTATATATGGCTGCTGTTGTGTTCATTTCAGCTGCATCTTGTTTTTGCATCTTATTTCAGATTTAAATTGAGAATCTCTATGTTAAGTAATAGAAACGCTCAGGCTTTTGGGAAGCGCTCATGCTCCATCCATTATCGCTAGCTATGTTTCCATCCACCTACTTTTATGTGCAGAAATATTAAAAATGTATGAGCTCAATTTTGGCGGATACCTTTTTATCGATAAGAAGACATGCGCTTAAACTACGATGAAAACACATTTACCGAATAAATCCCTTGATGCGCAACAACAGACTCGCGTGACTTTGCCTCAACAGTGGATGTGATTGGATAACTGGACTAACCAGTGGACCAATCGCATCACACAGCATCTCAAATGTTGGTTTGATCAATCTGAAATGCCTAAGCCAACCCAGACAGCAACATAATGTCGGCCCAGATCCGGGCCACAACTGTGTGCCGGATCTGGGCCGACACTATGCTGCTGTCTGGGAAAGTCTGTCAGTAAAATGATTTGGTTTAATTCTTTCCAAGAAGCATCTCACATGATTGTGTTTATAAACACCAGGCATCTGAACGCAAGATCACATGATTGTCTGCATCAATTTATGATGACGGAAAAAGGAGCCACAGTGGCTTCCCTGATTGTAGCAACTTCCATTTTAGTTAGATATTTTGCGGCAATTTCCAGTTTTGCTTTCTTGAACACATGGAAACGGTGCTTTATTCGCAGATGTTTTATGCAATATTCAAATTTAGTTAAATTCACAACTTTGGATGGAAACATAGCTACTGTCAATACAGCATCATGTTGTGTTATAAAACAACTTTACCTAACTACCTAAAGTATTAAAAAATGTTAAAATATTTCATGGCGGATCAGTCCATGGTCATATTTGAACGTTGCTGTGAATCTTTTCAAAGTCTCATCCTTCACACTTCACCCTCACGATCAAAGGGCTCTCTTATTGGCACACCATTATGACCTCACAGTGACATCATAGCCGGGGGGGGGGCGGGTCTTGCTCTGAGAACCGGATGAGGCGCAGCCTGGTTGATTAGCAAGCGTGAACTGTATCGATGGGTGCAGATTCTGTGCCAATTACTGTATTTTTTGAAGTTCTGGGAATGCACACAAGCATTATCCTTGCGCAAATGTATATGAATTATTTTTTATTGAACAAATACATCAATGAAAGTAAAAGTGGTCACATGCCATTCAACAGGTTTTTGTCGTCAGTTGTATAAAGAAAATAGCATAAAACTTCTGTTTGATTCTGTCTCTACATCTGCTGTCATTTGGAGTTGTCACTCCAACTCTGAAACCATTGTGTTTGTAAGACACATATAAAAAAATAAAAATTTGCAATAACATGTTTGTGATATGAATTTACTTGGACACACCAAGCTTTAAATCAATTGCGCTTTCGTCAAAAAAGAAGCATACATTCAAGAATCACACTGAAAACACAATTTTGCTTTCATTTAAGTTATCTAGATTCAATAAATTCTGCAATTCTGCATATTTATTCATTTCAACATTTACTAATACATTAAAATCAAAAGTTGATGCATCAGTTAATGCACTGTGAACTAACATGAACAACTATTTGTATCAACTAACATTAACAAAGGTTAATACACGCTGTAACAAAAAGATCCTCATTAGTTCTGAATTAACTAACGTTAACAAATAAGACTCATCATTGCACTTTTAAAAATTCAGTTTTAAAATGACAAACTCACATCAATCACACTATACAAATCAACAGATTTAACAGCCACTCATAAAACCAACAAATTAAAATCACAACATTGTACGCATGTTATCATACTGAAACAATCAAAGCTAAAACACTGATGTGATGCTTTTGCAAATGGTTAGTAAGGCAAAGAAAGGTGTTCATATTTAAAACACGACCTGAAGATGATGGGGAAAAGGTTTGCTGCTTAGATCACAGTTCCTGGTTTTCCTCCAGTTTCTGGAAGACGGCGAGACTGCGGAGTTGAGAGTGCAGCTCTCCATCCTTCCACACGATGAGCAGGTGATCTGTGGAGCAGGTGACCAGACCCTTCTCCTTAAAACTCAGAAACATCTGGAACACAAGCCACAATGAGTCCTTTATTTACAGAGACCTCCATCATAACGTATCCACATTACTAAAAGCCTTTTGTAACTTGTGAATGTATCTGGCTTCGATGAATGTGATTTCACCATATACAACATGTTCCTTTATCAACATCTCTGTTGATCCTGGAACAACACTCCAACCAACAAATCAGATTTGAGGGACAAGTTTACAGTTTGCTTCAAGATTAGGCTTAAAGGCAGGGTTAGGAGCTTCTACATCAGTGTTGTTCACACATCATTTCCCTTTGATTTTAGGAATAACAAGTTTAGGGGGTAGGAATACATTTTTGGACAGGAATGTTGTTCTAGGATCAGAAAAATTATGTTAGTTCTTTCCAACACACTTTATGTTTTTAGCGAAATTGTGGCTAATTCGTACAATCTCTATACAATTAGGTTTAGGGTTGGACCTTCATGCTTCAATTTTTTCTAAAAATTGTAAGTTTCCATACGAATTGTCACTTTGTAAAATACTTGTTTTTACATAACTTACAGCGAGTATAACCAAAGTCCCTTTAAGACAAGTCATTTCACTCGTCGGCCATCTTTGAAACGCCTCTCGGGCATTCAAGTGCAGCTCCTGTCTCTTTGAATGAGGAAACACCAAATTCTCCAAAGCTGTTTGCCAGGCTTTCGATTAAATATCATATTTGAAATCTGACAACAAACATCTCATAAATGTTGTTTCTAAATACTCAAATCATGACACAAAAAAAAAATTTCAGGCTAGATCAAGCTAATGCGCATGCACAAACCTAAGTGCGCGTCTCTTGTATATCATTTCGGAGGCGCACGTCTGACTGTTTCTATAGGAACCGGAGCTTCTAACGGTTGCTGCAGTGATGCGATGACTTTACCAATCGCCAATTGGCTCTTATTCCGCCATATTGCCCATTGCACTTTCTCCAATTCAAAACAATACGAGTGACGCATCTTGTGTTATTCTATAGTCTTTGGTATAACTAAAGCAGAATAAATTGCCATGTTTGAATATTTGGTTTGAAATTTCACAATAACTAAAACTGACTCAAATTAGATTACACTGCAAGTAAATGATTATCTTACTTAGTATTTTTATCTTTTTTTTCAGTACAAATGTCTAAAAATTCTTAAAGTCTAAGTGAACCAGAAATGACTTTTCTCCAGTGTTGTGACATATTTCCAAGTGAAACGGAATATTGAATAGAGGGCAGGGTTTTACTTTAGCGCTCCTCCTCTCCGTCTCTCGCTCATAGCAGACTAATGGTTGGAGGGGAGTGGTTTAAGTGTTTTCAACCAAAGCCATCAAACTGATGTTATCAGAAAAGGAACACCATTCCATACCGAGTAACAAGTAACTTTTCAGATTTTGATTAAAGATTACTGCGACAAACTATTTTTTTCTGTGTATTAACTTGCACGGATTAATTGTTCACCACAAGCCTTGTAATATGCGCTAACAAAATAAATAGGATCGATTTTGATTTCATGATGACTTTAAATGAGGGCATTTACTTGAGAAGCAAAATTACTTTATATATATATTATAGTCTTGTTTTCTGTAAAATTGATTAAAATCAAGTGAATTTATACTTAAACAAGAACAAATATCTACTTCTAATGGGGTCAGAAAAATAAAGGGATAGTTCACCTAAAAATGAAAATTATCCCATGATTTACTCATCCTCAAGCCATCCTAGGTGTATATATCTTTTTTTAGACAAACAATCAGAGTTATATTATAAAATATCCTGGCTCTTTCAAGCTTTATAATGGGAGTGAATGGTGCTCAAGATTTTTAAGTCCATAAAAGTGCATCCATCTATCATAAAAGTAATCCATACAGCTCCAGGGGGTAAAAAAAAAGGCCTTCCGAAGTGAAGTGATGGGTTTTTTGTAAGAAAAATATTTAAATCTTTATAAACTAAAATAACTAGCTTCCAGCAGACGGCCTACACAAATCACCAAAAGAGTAACCTCTGACCTGACGTATGATGAAAGCGGAAGCGATAGAGCAAAACAAAACACCGGTCACAAATTAGAAGTCTAAAACAAGAAAGTTTTAAATATGGATATTTTTCTTACAAAAACCCATTGCTTCATATAAAGGCCTTTATTAACCCTCTGGAGTTTGGATTATTTTAATGATGGATGGATGGATGCACTTTTTTAAACTTCAAAATCAGGAGCCCCATTAACTACCATTTTAAGCTTGGAAGAGCCAGGATATTTTATAATATATCTCCTATTGTGTTCGTCTGAAAGAACATAGTCATATACACCTAGGATGACTTGAGGATGACTAAATCATGGGATAATTTTCATTTTTGGGTGAACTATCCCTTTAATTCAAAGGGAAAACAAGATTATTTTTCTGACACCACTGGCAGATATTTGTTCTTGATTTAAGCATAAACTCACTTAATCTTGATCAATTTTTCAGTCATTTTACATCTCAAGTAAAAGTATCTTTATTTAAGAAAGTTTATTTGCACTGGAAAGAAAGAAAAAAATACTGAGTTTTTTTACACTGCACAAAAAAAAAATTCTTACTAGCTAAAATGAATGACAAAATAATGCTGAACCATGACTAAAACATGACTAAAAAATACCACTGTGCAAGAAATCCAGCAAACATTTGATCAGTATGTGAGCTCCCTGAGAGTTGAACCCATGACCTTGGCATTGCTGGAGCCGAATCTCTACCAGCTACAGGAACTACAACATTCTTAAACTTTATACACAGAACTAATAATAGAAGTGTAGGTCATTAGACGAAGTCTCTATTCGCCTCTTTTCCTGTCCTCCACCCCTCTCATCCTCTTTCTTCCGGCATTTCTGTGTTTCAGGGTTAAAAATGCTACTGTAAGTCAAATCAGTGCTCCTGTTAGCCTACACTGCCTTGGCCAAACAAACCTTTATTGTCAGAGAAGAGGTTTTTAGGTCAAATAAAAAAAATTAAAAGAAAAAGAAAAGTTCTGTCAAACTCAGATGGGAATGTATAAGACATTGTACATGCCTTAAAAGAACAGTTTTTATATGCATGCCTAAATCACATTGAGATAAGCAAATAATAAAACTCGCTGAAGTTGATTGAAACATGCAATATGAATAATAACGTAATGTGATGGGTGTGCTGGCGAAACAGACTACATGTCAGATGATCAATGCGAAAGTTGACTTGTATGTAGATCACATCCTTCACTCTGTCAGAAAGTTTAATTAAACTGCAGGTCAGAACGATTCTCTGCTCCATCCAGGATCGATGACTTCTAATAAGACACTATTTCTACTCATATGATCAAAAGCTTTCATCTAAAACTAGTTCATGAAACTAGGTTGAGAAAAACGCTCAATACCACTAGTCAAAGAAAAATCATCCATGCCACATTACTGTACCTGCACAGCTCCAGAGTGACCAATCAGATCACCGGTCAGTTCCAGTGAGCGCAGACCAGGGACTTCTGGGATTTTCTTAGCAGGAGGGCATGACTGTTTACTGGACCTGCTAAAAGTGCCAAACATGCCAAAAAACCCTGAAAGAGAAAGCAAACATCTGAATTGCCCAAACCACCCAAAACTGGTGATAATGTAATATCATAATGATGCATTTAACTTTAAAAGAAAGCCACAAGCATCTGTTTTCAGTCATAAATCATTTAATTCAATGAGAGACTGACATTAAATATATATGTAGCGGCCGTTCAGTGCTCGAGTACCCGCCGAGAACAGCTTCATCTCGCCCAGTGCTACTGGGATTTGCCTCTGGCTCTTATAGTGGTTAAACATGAGATATAGTTTATTTTGCGTACATAAAACGGGCAAAATAAGGTCGCATTTGTTAACATTCACGTATTGACTAAGATGAACCAGCTATGAGCATTATATCTTTTTACATTTATTAATCTTTGTTAATGTTAGTTAATAAAAATGTTCATTATCATGTTATTTCACATTTCATTAACTCATGTTAACAAATACAACTTTGGATTTTAAAAATGTATTAGTAAATTTTGAAATTAACATTAACTATGATTAATAAATGTTGTAGAAGTATTCTTCATTCTCAGTTCATGTTAATTAATGTCGTTAACTAATGAAACCTTATTGTAAAGTGTATCTATTATAACTAACTAATTATAATATTAAAAGGTATATTTACATTAAATAAGCAAAGGATACAGTCAGATCCCCAGATTACAATTTCTGCAATAGACCAATCAGAATCAAGTATCCCAGAGTAATAAATATAAATAGTATAATATTTTATACTATAATTTATTATATTATTATAATAACATTTATAATCATAGTTTATTATTAATAGCATTTGAATTATGTGCAATTTAAGAAAGATATAATGCTGTTTTTCTATTGGCTATTTAAATATTGGTGGTTGTACTCAGGTAATAATTTTACAGCAGCTGGACTGAACAACCCACACAAACACACACATTCTCCGCACAGGATGACGAAACAAATGATGATATGAGAACATCTGGATCAATTTCAGAAAAAGGGAAGGAAGGATGTGGCTTGTGATGGTACGGGGAAAGGGGTGAGAAGGTATTTAAAGGATTAGTTCACTTCAGAATTCAAATTTCCTGATCATTTACTCATCCCCATGTCATCCAAAATGTTTGTCTTTTTTTTCTTCATTTGAAACGAAATTAAGGTTTTTGAGGAAAACATTCCTGGATTTTGTCTCCATATAGTGAACTTTAACAACTACCAACGGGTTGAAGGTCTGAAGTGCAGCTTCAAAGGACTTCACACGATCCCAGCCGAGGAATAAGGGTCTTATCTACTGAAACGATTGGCCATTTTGTAAAGAAAATAATTTTTATATACTTTTAACCACAAATGCTCATCGCGCACTGCTCTGCGATGCTCCATGCATTAAGTAATCGTGTTGGAAAGGTCACTTATGACGTGTACGGAAGTACCGATCCAGTGTTTACAAAGCGAACATGCAAAGACTAAGCCAAACGGCCTTTACAAAAACGATGTCGGACGATTTTGAAGTTGGAGGAAAAAACGAGATGTTTTTTGCCCTATGTCACACGTGACCTTTCCAACGTAATTACGTAATGCGTGGCGCACAGCAAGATGAGCATTTTGTGGTTAAAAAGCATGTCGTTTTTTTTTTTAAATGATCGTTTTGCTAGATAAGACCCTTATTCTTCATCTGGGATCGTGTAGAGCCCTTTGAAGCTGCACTGAAACTGACATTTGGACCTTCAATCCCTTGAACCCCAGTGAAGTCCACTATATGGAGAAAAATCCTGGAATATGTTCCTCAAAAACCTTAATTTCTTTTCGACTGAAGAAAGAAAGACATATTGGATGACGTGGGGGTCCTTTAAGAGATAAAACAGAAGCTGAAATGAGATCTGAAGGTGCTTGTGCTGTCAAAAGGAGGCGTGTCCTGCTCACCTGAGGAGGCGGGTTCAGCAGGGAGGGGGAGGTCCTGTAACTCCCACATCCTCACACTACCGTCCTCGGAGCACGACATCAAGTGCCTACAAAACAAATATGAAACACTTTGAAATGCTTCATAACAGATGTTTTTGAGAAAGTATTTGATGGCTTTCATACCCGTCCTCCTGCAGCATGGTGTGTAAGACATTTGAATCATGGGCCATCTTCCTGTACGCCACCACACTCTTCATCGGCACATTATAAACATACAGACCACTGCCTACAGCTGCCACTATAAACTGAAAGAGGTTTAACCATGTAAGGCAAATTATCATACATAAATGCAATGGACGGTAAACGCTCCTTTACCTCTCCATCTGAGCTCATGTGTTGAATCGACCTCTCGATCTGTTTCTGGTGAGTCAGTCTGACCTCCGATTGGCTTTCTCCTGCTGGCTCCTCCCACAGAATGAGCTCATAAGCCTGGATCGTCCAATCCACTGAATCCCAGATGATGAGCTCACCGATATGAGAGCCACTCGCAAACAAGCCGTCTGAGATGAACAATAACCAACACTAAGCACAACAATAAGCTGCTAGTAGATACAAAACGATCTTAATGTGTGTACGAGAAATTAAAATTGGTATCGATTGCTATCAAATGTCTCACCGTTGATGTTGATGAGAGAATGGATGGTGTCGTGGTGGTCAGCTAGATGACGCATGGCCATAACCGCAATGTCTGAGCCAGACATGTTCAACTTAAAAATCACTGAAACGTCAGAAACCATTCATTTAACTACAAGCAAGCTTATTTAAAAAAAAATAGCTTTAGCTACAACATAAAAGTGTTTGCTACTTAGAGAATTTTTAAACTGAACTATACTTGAGTGTAAATCTTTTGAAACATATTTGTTGAAAGTACCATTAATTCATTTTAGGTATAAAATTATTTTTCAGTTACCAATCTCTTTATCCATGGCAGCTGCAATGAAGTTCTTCGGTAACTCCACCATGGCTGAGATTCCTTCAGAATGAAGCAGAAGATGTATTAAAATAATTCTTTAAATACACTGTATATATACTGTTTAAAAGACTGGGGTCAGTACGATTTTTTTTTTTAAGAAATTAATACTTTTATTCAGCAAGAGTACATTAAATGGGTCTAAAGTGACAGTTAAGACATGTATAGCATTACAAAAGATTTCTATTCATCTATTTCTATTGCTATTCAATAGATCTTTCATTTCATCAAAGAATCCTGAAAATCTGAATGTATCATCAACAATCAAATATTAAGCAGAAAATTGATTCAAATAGAAAACAGTTATTTTAAACAGTAATAATATCTTAAAAATATTACCATTTTTACTGAATTTAAGATATTAAAAAAATGCAGCCTTGGTGAGCAGAAAAGACATTTTGAAAGTAGTTTAAAAAATTATTTTGGCAAAACCAGTCAAAAGGGTAAAAAAGGGTTCCTTTGAAGTATATTTTGTTAGGATAGGACCATATTTGGCAG
>NC_090242.1:12249781-12292281 GCF_024489055.1 Chanodichthys erythropterus | reverse complement strand
TCGTGATTAATCACATCTAACATAAAAGTTTGTAAATATCTAGTGTGTGTGTGTGTGTGTATATTAATGCTGTCAAATTGATTAATCATGATTACTTGCATCTAAACAAAAGTTTATAAAGATATGTGTGTATATATTAGTGCTGTCAAGTCGATTAATCGCGATTAACTGCATCTGATAAAAGTCTGCGACTAATCGCGATTAATTGCATCTAACGGAAATGCAAATATATAGTGTGTGTATTTCTATTAGTGCTGTCGTCTCGATTAATCGTGTTTAATCACATCTTACATAAAAGTTTGTAAATATATAATATATGTGTATGTGTGTACACACATATTAGTGCTGTCTAATCGATTATTCGCGATTAACATAAAAGTTTGTGTATTTGGTGTCACAATGCAAAGGTCTTAAAATTTGGCATTAATAATAACAATCAATTATTATTAATACTAATATTAAATAGTATTATTATTAATATAATTTATTACACTATTTATGCCAAAAGACTATCAACCTGCACCAGGCTGACCTATTTCATGTATTTACCATATCATTAACAAACGATTAGCATATTCATAAAATTCCATTCTGCTCACCTCAACATTCCAAATCAGCACCAGACCGTCATCTCCTGCAGATGCAAACCTGCCAATCACAAAAACACACAGATGGCATGTTACTTTTTTTTGCATTAACTATTTGAATGGTTAAATCAAACAATAAAGCACAAAATGTATCAAACATGCAAATTTATTTTACAGTACATGCACTTTCAATGTACTTACACTGTACTTACCCACAAAACTACTGAGTAATGTAAGGTAACTACATGGATTAAGGTTAGCTTTAAGGGATAGTACCTATTTATTACTCAATGTCATTACTACAATAAGTACATAGTATGTACATGTGAAACAGGACTGTAAAATAAAGTGCTACCACCAACATTGCCTGGGTGAAATAAAAAGCATGCACCATGACAGTTTTTCTTTTCTGATTGGATTTTAACAATTGCAGAGGTCACCTTTGACCTCTTGAGCTCAGAAATGAATTGTCTGCAGGAAGAACAGGAGAATGAAACTATGATAAAGGGATGAGACCAGGAAGTATGGAAGGGCTCACAGAACAGAAACAGGACTCAGGACTCTAAAAGCAATCAGCGACGTTCTGCACACTGCCCTCACCTGAAACTCTGCTACTGCAACGAGATCACCGGGAGCAGCCAGCCGTAGCACACACACACACACACACACATACACACTTCAAGAGAAATAAACCCTGCATTACACTGCCCTGTGCTGCGTGTTTGTATATACATGAGCTTTTTTAAAGCAGCGGTTAATGCGGACAGGCCCAGAGCTGATGGACACTATCAAGTGGATGTTGAAGTGCACACACACCAAACTCCCTCAAGCTGTGATGATTAAGCTCTTGTCACGCTCTGTAAGTTTGCTTTTGGAGAGGATCTGGCTCAGTCTTAGCTGTCAATCACTGGGCAGAGGCAGAAGAAGAGGAGAAGAGGATTGCTTACCTTAAGTCATCAATCTGCACCAGAAATCGAACAATGTCAAAGTGTCCTTTCAGCACCTGCATCTCCGTGAAACAGTTTTTGGGCTGTTCCTCGCCAATGAACAGCGCCGCGCTCTTCTGCCCACGGAGCGAATATAATAGACAAACGAATCATTGCTTCAATCTAGCACAGAATGTGCTGAAATGACTGCTGTTTGCTCGACTGCGTCGGCTTGTCTCTCTGATGCATGCTCTGCACTCGTGCAACTATAAGACCAGTCTTTAGGAGAACTGGACACTGAAACTTGCTTCTTATCTTCTGCTTACTGGTAAATAATGGAAACAAAATGGACATGGCTTATGCTGCAAAACTGGACTTTTTGTGACTTTTATCATGTATGGCTGATACCAGCTTTTTTTTTTTTTTTTTTGTCTTTTTTGTCCAGCCTAACTTTTCCTTACTGTATTAAATAAAATACATTTTAACTATATATACATTAGTGCTGTCAAATCGATTAATCACAATTAATTGCATCTAACATAAAAGAACTAGTGTGTGTGTGTGTGTGTCTGTGTGTGTATATATATATATATATATACAGTCAAACCAAAAATTATTCAGACATTTTTTGGACATTCAAAAATTATTCAGACATGTTTTTACTAGTGGGTGCAGGACACTATAGTTCATTTATGTAAGTGAGGATAGCAAAATAAACTGTGACATATTATACCCAAAAATTCTTCATACAATGGACTAACAGTAAAATTGATAAAAATTTGGAAACAAAAATTATTCAGACACTTTGATCTGACCATGTTTTGCTGAAGTGTCATATTTTATTACCATTTTTTAAACTAGAGTGAATAAATTGTATTAATGAATGAAATGTTCAATTTTCTGAATAGATTTTTGTCTGGCTAATATACATATATATTAATATAATATTATATATATATATATATATATATATATATATATATATATATATATATATATATATATATATATATATATACACAAATGTTTTTGAAAGAAATCTCAAGGCTGCATTTATTTGATAAAAAATACAGAATAAACAGAAATATTGTGAAATATTATAATTTAAATTAACGATTTTCTACTTTTATATAATTTAAAATATTTTTTTTTCTGTGATGCAAAGATGAAATTTCATCAGCCATTATTTATTTAAAATAATCTTTTATAACAATATAAGTGTTTACTATAATTTTTATCAATTTAAAATGTCTTTGCTGTATAAAAGTATTAATTTCTTTCAAAAAAAAATAGAAAGGGAAAAAAACTACTGAACCTAAACTTTTGAACGGTAGTGTGTATTGTTACAAAAGATTTCTATTTTAAATAAATGTTGTTCTTTTTTTAACTTTTTATTCATCAGAGAATCCTGAAAATAGTATCACAGGTTATAAAAAATATTAAGCAGCACAACTATTTTCAACTTTGATAATAAATCAGCATATTATGATTTCTGAAAGATCATGTGACACTGAAGGCTGGAGTAATGCTGAAAATTCAGCTTTGATCACAGGAATAAATTACATTTTAAAGTATATTAAAATAGAAAACCATTATTTTAAACTGTAATAATATTTCACAATATTACATTTTTTTCTGTTTTTGATCAAATGCATCCTTCTTTCAAAAACATAAAAAATAGTAATGTTTCCAAACTTTTGATCAGTACTGTATATTTACAAACTTTTATGTTAGTTGCGATTAATCATGATTCATTGATTTGACAGCACTAATATAAATATATATATATATATATATATATATATATATATATATATATATATATATATAGAGATATAGTGCTTTTATGTTAGATGATTAATCGTGATTAATCGAACTAGCAGCACTATATATAGGCTATTGTAATATGCCTACTTGCAATTATGTTTTAATAAACCACTTTCTAAGACTTTATGGACAACTAGCATGTCTGAACTGTCAATCCAGGTACAGCTGTATCTTTACATATATTAATAGATGTTACAATGCAATTTATGAACACTTAACGACATTCTCTATATGTAAGATAGTCTTAAAGAAATCTGTTTTGGAAATGAATAAGACAGCACTTTCATAGAGACACCCACATACTCTAGCTGTGGCTTGTACTCACCTCCACTGTCCCCTGAGCCTCTCGACCCCCCAGAATCCATCGCAGCATGTTGGTCCTTTAAAAAGAGCCACTGATTTTGAATGCAAATAAATAATAAGACAAATCAGTGTAGCTGCATGTTGCGAAACCGCCTGACAGAGACGCGCGCTGCGTTCTGTTGATACTCTTTATTAATTAAAACACAAAATCAGTCTCCTCAACTGAATCTCTACTGTGATATATTTACAACTGTGACACATCGAAACATTGTAGCGAGATTTGATTGACAGGACGCGTCGCGTCTGATACAATGTTTTGCTCCGGTTCTGCTTTTGATCTAAAAACTCTACAGTTAGAGCGGATAAAGGAGTCAAATCACTGTCGATGTTCGGAAACGTTCACATAAAATCATATTTTATCACTCTGAGAGATTTGTCTCTGATCTATGACAGCTTCGAATCAGCTGCTGACTGCTACAAACAATCTGCGAACTCATGTGACTAACTACGGAAGCTTCGAAGGGACATACGTGACCCGCAGTGTTTTCGAAGTGAAAAACACCAAAGCTCTACATTTGATCATTCAAGTTGGTTTCTGGATTTAACAGTCTCAATTTAAAACAAATATAAAAACAAACACAGTCTGTGATATTACGTGTGTATATAATTTTTTTTCCTGCAAGCAAACCATTTTACATAATTTTTTATGCTTTAAATTATTATTTGTTTTGTTTTTATCATCATGATTTCATTGTTTTTATCAAAACAAAACATAATCAGTCATAGTACCTGTATTTTTTTCTGCATGCAAATTCTTTTAGAGAATTGATCTTTTGTTATTTTTATAATTATTATTATTAATAATAATAATTTCAAAATGTAGGCTATTGCTGGTTTTATATATTTATAAAACAAAACATTATCTGCAATACTGTGTAATTGTTCTGTAAGAACATTATAGCAGAAAACTGAAATTAAATGTATATTATTATTATTATTATTATTATTATGTCTATTTTAAATATTTCTGTTCTTGTGGTTCATCACGGAACCGCTAGATGGCAGTATGAACCAACTCGAAAACCCTGTTGTTGAGGCCGTACATGCCTGTATACTGAGAGTCTAACGAGGTTATCCACAGCTTCAGGGATTAAATTCAGTATATTCGATCATAAATGTCTATGATATCTTCCCAAATGTATTATTCACACGCATAAAGGCAATAGTATGGCATTTGGCTACAGTATGCCATCTACTGAATAATCAAGTAAACGGATTAAAGTTCTCTCTGCCTCAGGTCTTCAAAAGAGTGAGAGTGATGGACTCTGTGTGTATATGCTGAGTAATTATTTGAGGATTACCATCACCTCTTCACCTTACAGAGATGTGGCCCCTCTCAAAATCCCACAGGGCACACACACACACACAGAGAGAGAGAGAGAGAGAGAGAGAGAGAGAGAGATACAGGCCCACACTCACAGATGAGCGAATCGCGTGTGTTCTCAGATAGAGACGAGTGTGTGAGCGAGTGTGACCTTCATGCTGAGCTCTAGCGTTGATTTCTGATTTAGTGTCAATCCGCTGCGCTTGTCATGCCAGGCGAGGTGCTTTCCACAAGGTAATAGAAAAACTCAAGGGCAGAGAGAGAGGGGAGGGGAGGAGATGGAGGGAGATGTAACTATGGTTATCTGAACAAGGGCCACGAAACAACAGAAATGTCAAAATGCACAAAAAAATTAAAGTAGGGATGGAGAGATGTTGGCAATTAAAAGTTATTTTACATTTCCTGAATAACATTCACACCAAGAACGATAACTATAAAGATATATTTAGAACGATTTTTACTACTACATCTTAATCGTTATCGTTGTAGTTATCATCCTTTAAAGGAACACTCCACTTTTTTTGAAAATAGGTTAATTTTCCAACTCCCCTAGAGTTAAACAGTTGAGTTTTACCGTTTTCGAATCCATTCAGCCGATCTCCAGGTCTGGCGGTACCACTTTTAGCATAGCTTAGCATAGTTCATTGAATCTGATTAGACCGTTAGCATCTCGCTCAAAAGTGACCAAAAAGTTTCAATATTTTTCCTATTTAAAACTTGACTCTTTTGTAGTTACATCGTGTACAAAGACTGACAGAAAATTAAAAGTTGCGATTTTCTAGGCCGATATGGCTAGGAACTATATTCTCATTCTGGCGTAATAATCAAGGAACTTTGCAGCCGTACCATGGCTGCAGCAGGCGCAATGATATTACACAGCGCTTGTGACCCCCTGCTTGCACGGGGAGCGTGCCTTGCAACCATGGAGACATTTGTGAGAGACACTGCGTAATATCATTGCGCCTGCTGCACTAATGGTTCGGCAGCAAAGTTCCTTGATTATTACGCCTGAATGAGAGTATAGTTCCTAGCCATATCGGCCTAGAAAATCACAACTTTTAATTTTCCGTCGGTCTTAGTACACAATGTAACTACAGAAGAGTCAAGTTTTAAATAGGAAAAATATCAAAACTATTTGGTCATTTTTGAGCGAGATGCTAACGGTCTAATCAGATTCAATGAACTATGCTAAGCTATGCTAAAAGTGGTACCGCCAGACCCAGAGATCGGCTGAATGGATTCGAAAATGGTTTAACTCGAGGGGAGTTTGAAAATGAGCCTATTTTCAAAACAAGTGGAGTGTTCCTTTAAGGTCTACACTACAGTTAAAAGAATAAGAGAGGAACAATAATCACTTTCAGAACTATTTGTTACGGCTGATGATCATAAAAACACTGACAGCCAATCAGAATCCACCATACCTTAAGAGCTAGAGCATTTAAAGAGACAGACAACAAAACTGCAGTGAGCTTAGAATAAAGTGAAATATAAAGTATAGTTCACTTTTTGCATACGCGGAGATCAGTGTACTGTGTGCGTGACGCGAATTTCGTCATCAGAAGAGTATACGCACTGTCGGATTTTTGTAAATACGTGCAGGTAACATATGCGCATTTATTTATTTTTTGCAGTAATTAGTTTATCCACTAGGTGGCAACTGTGCCCTGAGTGAGTCGATTCACAAGGTAGTCAAAGAAAAACTGCATAAACAGAACAGACCAGAACGCATGCAAGCTACAGTGACGATGGAGGCCTACATAGATGAGAGATTGTGCGAAGAGGTTGTGCAAAGTATCCGCATTTGTACAACTCTAGCATGAAAGAATTCAAAGATGTTTACATGGGTGGTTGTTCTGCTCGGCTTTTAAACAAACTACAGTTGGTCCAAAATGCGGCAGCTAGAGTTCTTACTAGAACCAGAAAGTATGACCATATTAGCCCAGTTCTGTCAACATTACATTGGCTCCCTATTAAACATCGTATAGATTTTAAAATCTTGCTACTTACTTATAAAGCTCTAAATGGTTTAGCTCCCCAGTACCTAAGTGAGCTCTTAATGCATTATAGTCCTTCACGTTTATTGCGATCTCAGAATTCAGGCCAGTTGATAATACCCAGAATATCAAAATCAACTGAAGGCGGCAGATCCTTTTCCTATTTAGCATCTAAACTCTGGAACAATCTTCCTAGCATTGTTCGGGAAGCAGACACACTCTGTCAGTTTAAATCTAGACTAAAAACACATCTCTTTGCTCTTGCATACACATAACACATTATCAATACATTAACATTTTTCAAATCCGTTAAAGGATTGTTACGCTGCAATAATTAGGTCGGCCGGAACTGAGAACATTTCCTATAACACTAGATATACCTGTACATCAGAATAAGAATGGCATCTATGCTAATATCAGTCTCTCTGCTTATCCTGAGGTTTGCCGGGTGCTGGATCCAGGCCGTATCCAGATCAGATGGAGAACCTGTGTCTGGACCTGACTACAACGTAGCCCAGGAGACAATGTTCCAGTTCTGGCTGCATCTATAATTCAGATTTTTAATCCCCGTATCCGCTTACATATATTTATATATAATCTATTTTTAATCTCTATAATAAAAATGTATAATTCAGATTTTGATCTCCATATCCATTTACATATATTATATATATCTTCCAAGGGTTTTTTTTCCCTCCTAGGACTTTTTTCCCAGTGCTAGCACACTGGGTTTTTCTCCTAGGGGTTTTTTTCCACCCCTGGCAGTCAGCCGACATTGGCTTAATGTAGCACCATCTTGTATATGTTACATATTACCACGCTTGTTTGTACAGTTTTAACCACTTCCCTTTTTTTCTGTGCTTCTAATATGTAAAGCTGCTTTGAAACAATTACCAATTGTAAAAGCGCTATATAAATAAATTTGACTCGACTTTTTGACATGGTTTGAAACTCATGGTGAGAGATTGCGCAAAACTGCACATGCCTTGAATGCCTGTGCATGTGTACAAGTCAAGTGAAGTATACTTTCCAAGGCTGTGCATGTACACTAGCGTAAGAGTTAAAAAAAAAGCATACCCAGGGTTTAAACCATGGGCCTACATCATCGTGCGTTGGTGTGGATATAGTTATCGTTATTGTTATCTTATAGTAATAGTTATCGTTCTTGGTGTGTGAGCCCTAATTAAATATATTACACTGACATCATCACTGTCTGTCAGATTTTGAACATTTTCTGTCTTGAAATGTTCTAATTTTTAAGGGGGACCTATAATGGCCCTTTTACAAGATGTCTCTGGTGTCCCCAGAATATAAATAAATACCCCGCAGATCATTTATTATAGCTTGTGAAATTTACCCCTATATGGGTGTGAGCAAAAACACGCCGTTTTTGTGTGTGTCCCTTTAAATGCAAATGAGCTGCTTTTCCCAGCCGCTTTCCAGAAGAGGGCGGAGCTTTAACAGCTCACATTTCAGTTGCTCAACAACAACAAAGCTGGAGAATCTCACGCAGACAAAATGACAATTGTCAGTAACAGTGTTCAGCCTTACATTGTTCAAACCGGAGTCGACACTGATGGAGAGACTCAGGAAGAAGTTACAACTTTATGGATGTTTCTGAATGTTTAGCGGATAAATGTATGCAGTTGCTGTGAAGTTGATTCAACTCATCGACTAGCATGTGCCGTCATGTTAATCTTTTTCTGCCAATCCAGTGTTGAACTGACCCTCGTTTGTGAAGCAGTCTGGTGTAAAATGACGACATGGTGACAACACTCTACTACAACAACTCTTCCTCTTCTCTAAAGCAGCCTAACCCAAACCCCCTTTGTTGCGTGTTCTCGGGGGCAGGGTTTATGTAAATTTTGGGGCTAGTGATGTCACTAACCCGGGAAGAAGCTCGTTGTAGTCCCTACCAGATGGTTTGTTGTGGCCCTTAAAAAGCGATTTCTGTAAAAGAAAATACCTCCCTTTGCATTGAACTTTGAGCATCGTAACTTTGTGGATGATGTTTATGCTCAAACAGCAACATTACACACTAACTAAAGTTAATTGGGGGGTGAGGGTATTAAAAATTAGGTGGAATTTCAATACAGTACTTTGAAAATTAAATTTTGTGCTGGTCACTATAGTAGCATCATGTCAGACTCGATCAATTCACTGCTCAGAGAGATAAGAGAACATAAGATGCTCTCTCATTCCTTCTCCTCTCCTCTCTCTGGGTCTGTCCATCCGGCGAGAGCAGAATAGATGGTTATTCTAAAAGGTGCTGATTTCAGCTATAAACTGTAGGGGGAATGCGTGTGATGTTCAATAAGGCTTTCCCATACAGAGACGGAGTAGAGAAGACGAACTCGTTTATGAGCAACACACAACCCTGTCCTCCTGTATTACCCACACACTAAATTCTGCTTTACACACACACACAAACAACAGCAACACTTTGGGGGATTTGTGTGCAGTGTGTATGTTTTTCGCCTACCAAGCAAATATAGGTGCAAAATATAGCCATTGAATCACTATTGCACATGCATTTTTGAAAAAAAGCATCAGCTTAACTTTCTGGAAAGAGCCAAGCAATGCCCTAGCAACCATGAACACAATAACTACCACATAGCAACACCCTGGCAACCACCCACAACACTCTAGCATCATGGCGATGACAAATCTTCAGAAAATGTGAAAATCTATACAGTTTTGTTTTTGTTTTTATCCCCTCTTATACATCAAAGTGATCATTTTTAGTGCTCAATTAATTTAGTCAAATCAATTAATCACAATTAATCGCATCTAACATAGGAATGTGATCCTTTCATGACTGTTGTTGTGTGATAAAACAACTGTATTTTGTTGCTTTTCATTCTGATGGCATGCAGCAACAAAAATGCACATGTAAAAATGTACAGTAATTGTACAGTTTGTTTGCTACATTGCGTCTCCCATTACCTCAATATGTTAAATTAATTCAGCAAATGGTACCAAGGTATCATCCTAGAAATAAAAGTGATTAATTAGCATAAAAAATGTCAACATTTTGCAGTCAATTCAATTATATTATGTCCGGTTCATTCATCATCCTGGAAAAGGTAATTCAGCTGCATCCAAAATCGCAAACTTCCCTACCAACGCTATCTCACGACCAATTCGTACTTATTCTACGAGGTGGCTATTTCGTATAAATTCATACGACCTCACTCGTGCGAATTCGTACGATTTGTCTAAACCCCAGTGACGGTTAGGTTTAGGGGCGGGGTTTGGGGTAGGTCATTCGTATGAATTCATACGAATTTGTCAACTCGTAAAATACATACGATTTAGCAAAAAACGTATGAATTAGTACGAGTGAGGTCGTATGAATTCATACGATTTAGCCACCTCGTAAAATACGTACGAATTGCCGTGACTATATACTTGGCGAAAAACAGTATGTGACAAAAGAAGTATGTCTGAATTCAAAGTACTATGGCAGGTAACATGTACATTCATAACACACACACTCATACTATATAGAACATACTTTTTTAGTGGTCATGAACTAATTAGTAAATACTTTTTCAAAATAAGTACCAAGAGAGTATGTGATTTTGTAAGAAGCCTATTTCAAGTTGAGTGCATTGCATTATGAGATATAGTACCCATTACAGCTTGGATTTTTACTGCACATTTTGGCTGATGTCCTCTGGATATTCCATACATACAGAAAATATGCATAGAATAATAATGTAGGCTATTCCAATATAAAGAATGGAGACAGATTTTATATTGAAAAATTGTGACTGAACTTAGCATAAATATTGTATTTAAAGCTGCAACTCCATTACTTTTTTTGTTAAAAATGATCCAAGATCAATTTCTGAGCAAGTACATAATCAGCCAGTGTTCAAAACTATCTCCTTACCTTAGCCCGATTCACAACGGTAAGCTTGTAATAATGTTTTATAATTCGAATGGTACTGGTAGGTTTCCGCAGGAAATTCGAGCATGCCGCTAACGTGCGTCATTATGTCACGTCTGTTTAAATAAAGGATGAGTCCCAGCTAGTAGGCTATATCGCATGTGAAGATCATTTATAGCCTTTTCTCACAGCATCTGGAATAATTAAACATAATTTTGATGGCGGATTGTATGGTATGACAAATTGACGTTAGAGATCAGACTAGAAATTGAAACCTACAGTTAATACACTAAATACACATAGTCAGGCAATGCCGATGTTGTTAACATTTACAATTTGTGGACAAAGTATAACAATAATAATACTTTGTATGGTTTGATGTGATTTGAACTAAGCGATCTTTAGATTGGTATCGCAATTTATTGTAATGCTTGTTTTTTTATCAGTTGGTCAGAACAAAAGTGTCTTATTCTTATTTTTCAAAAACTCTTATTTTGGTCATACTTCCAAGACTACAATCTGTGATTACGAAGTAGAGTATCCACCGGTGAGATGACTGACAGCCACACATTCTCCCCAAAACATTAGATTCATCCGCGCTGAGAACACTGAGAACATAATAATTACTCAAATAACTGCAATTGCAGGTTTCAAACAGAGATGGCGACAGATAGGCAAAACTTACGGACTGCAGAACGCTGCGGATTTTTGTCTCTTTCATATAAAGAAGACTTATGTATTTCATAGCTATGCAAGCATATTTGTAGACCTTGTTTTGCATAATGTTGTGTATATATTGTCTATAAGTTATGCTTCATGTTTTCTAATTATGCATTAAAGGGACAGTTCACCCAAAAATGAAAATTCTGTTATCATTTACTCACCCTCAGGTAGTTCCAAACCTGTAGGCCTATGAGTTTATTTATTCTGCTGAACACAAAAGAAGATATTTGGAAGAATGCGGTTAACCAAACAGCTGATTTGATTTTTTTTTTTCTTTTTTTTTTTTTCTCTCTCCGTACTATGGAAGTCAATGTGACCGATCAGCTGTTTGGTTAAAACAGATTTGAAAGTGAGTAGGCTAAATGATGACAGAATTTTCATATTTGGGAGGCCTATCCCTTTAATGTTGTATTTCTAGCAAGTAATCCTGTAATCTGACCTTTATATTCTTTATCTCTCTCTCTTAACTGCATGCCTGTAGTCTCTCTTTCAGACATAGCCTACATACGTTCACATGCGCGCGCGCAAACACGCACGCACACTTTTTAGGCCTGGAAAATTAATGAGTTCTCATTCATAACCCAGGCAGAGAGAGCTATATTCACCCTCCGATGCTTTATTGACTGATTTCATTTATTTGCAAGAGATGGATTGGAGATAAGCAGGCGGCCTCCGCGCCACATTCTCCGCTCGGCTCTCTCCCGCAATGCATTGTGGCGGGTCAGTGTTCCCCTCTCTAGTCAGCGTGTGACAAATTAGCTAACGAGGAACGGCCTTCGCATTTCCACAAACTAATTAACCCGGCAGGTACTGAGACAAATTATAATATTTATGTAATATCATTTCGCATCTGTTTGCAAGGAGCACATCCGTATCACCTGATCTCTCTTTTAGACGCATGCACGCGCTCACAAATACAACCTGACGCCTCACTATTACGCGTTCAAACATGCAGTAAACCACTTGTATTTTATACGATTCCTGATTTTCAAAAACTACCATGACTATTTCCACTGCAGGTTGGTTATCGCGGAGCTCAGGGAGTGTTGATTATATTCTATAATTTGCAATGCCTCATCACAGTTATATATGTCATTGCTTTTAACCTCATATAATTTGAGCCACAACAAGGTATAACTGAAGATTTGACATTTTTGTAATAGCTTTAAATGTAGGCGACAACGTTCTAACATTATGATTTAATGACCAAATTTAATTAATTACATGCTGATAATTTTAGCATCAGCCTAAATTTGTCTGTTTAGGAATTCACTTCTTTTACCTTGCCTGATAATTGATAATAATAAATAGCCTAAATAACAGTTCACCATAACTGTCCATTTGTGTATATAAGATAAAATATATTTATGTGGGAATATAGGCCTACATTGTAAAAAATAATTGTTGGTTTAACTTAAAAAAAAAAAGTAGCCTAAGTTACCTGGTTGCCTTAAAATTTTGAGTTCATTGAAATTAAAACTTTTAGTTAATACAAAGAAGGCGATTTGTTTAATCAACAGAAACACAAAATATTATGCTATCTGAACCACATATTCTAAGTTAATTTGACAAAAGAACAAATGTTGTGATTTGTTTGTGTGTGTGTATGATGTTGTGATTTTTTTTTTTTTTTTTTTTTTTTTTTTTACAGTGTAGCTATGTAAAATGCCTCAATAATAATAAATCACTTTTTTGGCGTTCTGGATGCATGAATTCTAGTTCAGGAGTTCTAGTATTGCGCCTTATACACGACAGACAGTGATGGCGCGTTCTTGATATTGTATTTGGCTGAGTCCTGATTTCTCATCTATGAGGTCATAATGCCAAGAGCCCAAGAGCCAATCAGAGAGCGAGTTAATGTCAACACCTACAACATCGGAAAATAGTGCTGGGAGAGATAATGAGTCGATTTGAAAACACTTAATAACTTTCAATAATAAACCATTAGCAGACATTATATAATAAAGATCATGAACGAATGAAAATATTAAAATAAAGGTTTTGCCACATTTCTAACTCATTTGAATATGCATTAGGCATACGTCAGTTAAGCAGCTAATACAATAATATGGATTTTACTAGCTACATTAAAAGGTGTATGACGTTTTACACAATAGTACAGAAAAAACAAATAAACGTTTCACAAACAAGATCTGTTTCCCCCCCCACAAGAACAACAGAAGATGCGCGTTGTCAATAATGACATATTGAAAATGATTTTATTCGTTAATTTACATTCAATCGTTATAAACATGTTCAGGAAACAAAACAGCCGTTAAGAAGATCAAACATTTAAGAAATTTATATTGGTATAAGCACATACATTAACTTAGAACATATCACAAACTGACCGAATGGGAACAGGTTAAGAATGCTTTATCTACACAAAACATCCTATATAACAGCATATAACAAAGTCATACTTTTCTTTTAAATGACATTTCCCCGTTGTTGTTGTTGTTGTTGTTGTTGTTGTTTATGTTGATGATGTTGTTTACCTTGGTGGTCGACACATGCAGTCAAGTTTCTTAATTCTTTTTGAGATATTTTCCTTCCTTTCTTCCACCGTTTCATAAAACAGTCTTAAAATGTGAGCGATTTCTTCCATAATAATAATAATAATAATAATAATGACGATGATGATGATAATAATAATAATAATAAGAAGAAGAAGAAGAAGAAGAAGAATACTAAAAACGAGTGCACCGTCGCTCGGCTTGTTTCTCTGAGATCAAATGCAAACAAATACATTGCAAAAGTGCAGATTATTTTCTGTCCAGGGCGTTGACATATTAAATTTGCAAAAAAGAAAGTGCTAATGAAACAAATAAATAAATAAATAAATAAATAAATACTGCTTTAGGTTTTATTTCCATCAGGCGCGCACAGTTCGTTTACTATAGGACAGTCGTATCCGTACACTTCCGTGTGCGTCACTGAGCCAGAAATGATGGGTGGACGAGAAACAGGAGGTGATCAGCACGTCAAAGTATTAGGTGAAACTCATGGACACTGTGTGCTCGAGCGCTTTGCGGCGCAGGGACGCGATGCTCGTCCCTCTCCAGACGTCAGTGTCCGGGGAGCTACACAGCTGAGGCGAGCCGGTCACATTGGTGGGGCCAGAGAGCGACGCTGGCACCATACCGGGGAAGGTGGGTTGGTAGAGATGGGACTGGAGCCCGGAACCATTGGAGGACATGTTGGACAGGCTCATGGAGTTGGGCGGCGGTCCGGCGCCCAGGCTGCACTGGGATAGTGACTGTGCCATGGCTTGTTGTCGGCCTAGGGCGGGCGGTAACTGCAGCTGTGAGACTCCCGGCATCCCAGCAGCCGCCCAGCGGGTGTCATTAGCGTGAAAAGAGCACAAGCTGTCGCCCATGGCTGCCGCGGCCGCCGCGGCGGAGGGAAACTGCGGTAGGCCGTGGTGAGTGGGCAGCAAAGTGCCCGGGGCGCGAAACACGTTGGTGGTCTTCTTGCGCTTCTTCCATTTTGCGCGACGGTTCTGAAACCAAACCTGCAAGTAGAGGGAACAACAAAAAGAGCTTTCAAAATTATGCTTACATTCCAAAAGAAAGAATGTGTGCATTTAATAAGTATAATAAAACAGAAATTTAACATGGCCTCCAAGATTTCCCAATGAGAAATCGTGTGTGACTGCATGTGATCATCTTATGTTCACTATAAAATAAGCAGACAATAAAAAATCTCAAAACACAACATATTGTGTGTGTGTGTGTGTGTGTGTGTGTGTGTGTGTGTGTGTGTGTGTGTGTGTGTGTGTGTGTGTTAAAAACAAGAACCAAAAGTTCTTATATGTCGCAATATTGATTATTTAATATCAATGTTTGGTTTTTGGGCACTTTAAAATATAGAGAATAAAACGCATAAAATAAAACGAATTGTTTTAAAGATGCTAAACATATATAAATACGCAAAACAATTACCTACGCTTTACATATCCGAATTATTATTATTTTTATTTTTTTTTTTGCATTATTTCGTCACTTATGTAATAGATTGTTTGTTTGCATGTTATGAGTAATATATATATATATATATATATATATATATATATATATATATATATATATATATATATATATATATATATATATACACAAAAAATTATTTTATTAAGATTTTTTGTTATTTGTCTTTTTCTTGTCTCGACATCACAAAATTAGTACTATAAATGCTGACTGAAATGATAAGGAAACATAATATTTAGACTCCATTATTATGTGCTCGAATTTAAAACACCAGAGCTTAAAAAAGGCCCACCCTGGACCGTAAATGGCTCACGCGGTGTTTATTTCCCGAGGTCCTTCAGGTTTATAGAGATCTCATGCGCGCTCACAATGATTAACGAGCAGATTCTGACCCAAAGAAAAGGGGAGAAAAAATGCGAAGGGGTTCATATTAGATCCCTGAATCTCACTCCACGCAGCCAGGCGTGAAATCCGGCCTCAAATGCATTACACTTCAGAGGATAAAAGAAAATGCAATTTCTCATACCATTAAAAAAAGACAGAGCACCATCCGCGCGCAGGCCATTAAGACATGCACGCTGACAGACCTATTTCACGAGACCGCAAAACAAACCTAGTGTGCTGTTTCAGATGTGCTTATAGAAGATCACCGCGCGGTCATCGTGTCACTAATTCATTTTTTATGCAATAAAATAGTTGCATCCGAACTCGGGCCTGCTAATTATGATGATTATTATTTTACGCAGAACAGTCTTACGCATTGAGCTTAATAAGCCTGTTAAGTTATAAATAATTTTGAAATTGGTTGATAATAATGGTCTTGATTTTATTGCACTATCAACTTGAAAAGCTATACATATATAATGAGCCTCTATACATCAAAGAGGGAGAGAGAGAGCGCTGGAATGCCGCGCGCGCTCGTTGCATCCTACATTTATCTCTCGGGTTCATTTACCGCTGCATTTGCGACTGACCAATCACAGCAGCAGCACGAGTCGTAATCTTATAAAAGTGATTAAGATATCGGTCTGCTCCGATGGCTGAGATAACAATAATGCTATTGTAAAAGGAAGATGACCTGAACATGAAATAATCATGAGAATCGCTCCATGTTTTAAATGGATGCACATTCAAAAAATCAAGAAAATATTGATAAACGTAACTGAATCAAATATGCCTAGTAATAACTATGTAGCAGCAATAATAATACGAAAAATACAACAATAATAATAATAATAATAATAATAATAATAAAATAATACCTATATGATGGTAGTATTTTGGACTGCAGATGTGATAAATACTATTTTATAATCATAAAGCAAATTCGTGTGATTGGGATTAAAATATCTAATGTTTATGTTATTTTAAAATATAAAATAAAATGAGAAAATGCGATGCTATTGATAAGAATAAATAAATAGGACATACTGTCTCATTTAAAACACCCGAGCATCGTGATTGTTTACGCTGAATATCAATATGAATTAACAGTTATGACAGTTCCGTTTCATTTTTAGAATTATTTTTATGTATTTTTTTCATGCATGTGATGATAGAGCTCATGTTTTCACGACCTTGAAGAGCGTTTTCATAAACAACACATTTTAAACGATTATTTTCATGCATTTATTTTTCGCTCATGTTCTTGTTGACAAACTTTAAATCTCGACTCATCCTGTAAACAAACAGAAATGCAAATTCTCGTTACTCTATAATTTAAAAATAGGCTGAATTGGGTATTTTTAAAAAATTAAGTTGAGTACTTTTTAGAAAAAAAAAAAAAGATATAACGCGTTATAATTTCCTGCTGTTTGTAGGACTCTTTGTATTTCCAAAAATAGAAAATTAGTAGGCTATTTGAATAACCTTTATGATCAATATTTAGCATAAATTATAGTGTTCACAACAGACAATATTTAATATGTCACTTTAGTAAGCATATCCGAATAATATGAATAATAATATCTTGTTTTATATGTACTTTTTTTCATTTCAAACTTAACTGCAGCCTGCAATAACTCCTCTTTTGTATTGATATATATATAGGCCTATATTTTTTTTTTAAAGAGTTAATACAATGTTACTGTCGATTCAATAATGTTAATAAACCAATCCGAAACCTGTGATGATCATTCTCCACTCACCTGCACGCGTGATTCCGTCAAGCCGATCCGGAGCGCGAGCTCCTCCCGCATGAAGATGTCCGGATAGTGGGTTTTGGCGAAGCTGCGTTCCAGCTCGTTAAGCTGAGCCGGAGTAAAGCGAGTCCGGTGCCTTTTCTGTTTCTGACTCTGCTGCCCGCCGGACTGGGTGGGGTTCTGTTGCTGCTGCTGTTGCTTCTCCTGTTCCTTACTGTTCACCGTTACACCCGGCGGATTGGATCCAGCACTGTTGATATCGTCTCCGGGAAGAAGGGTGGCCCCTTCCACCGCATCGGAGACCGGGGCGAGTTCTCCGGGGTGGCCCGGGTCAGTTCCGCCGCCGCCCAGCCTGCATTTCAATGCCTCCCTGTGACCCAGAAGCTCGGCCGCGGCATCCTTCATCCCTGAAACAAAGAATTGGCCAAACTGAGTGAGCTCAAAAGTAACACCAAGCACTGCTGAAAAGGAGAGAAATGTTAGTGCAGAATATCATTTTCCTAGACAGTCACAGGCAAGCACTATTCTAAAGCAGAAAGACTACCATCATTACACCCATAACGTGCAAATAATGTTAAATAATGTTATTTTTCAAGACTAGCTCAGAACAATAACACAACAGAATGACATCTTTTAAAAAAAACTAATTCCATTTGATTCCCCCCAATATCTTGGAAAACGACTAAATCAAATTACTGCGTAATATAATAATAATGATTACTTTTCCAATGAATTAGTTCGCTTAAATCGAATTAAGATAAAATAAGAGACAAATTGTCAATTTTCTCTGCTTGATTTAGATGAAAAAGAGTCCTCCAGCTTACAGTAGAGTTGCAGACCGGAGTTTGGCGTTGATAACTCACCGAGGCGAGCATCCAGCAGGTCGGCGTGCGAAAGCATCGCGCACCGCTCCAGGGCGAAATGCTTTTCCAAAAAAATCTCTATGACTTTAAACTATTTAAAAAATATATATGGCCTAAATGAAAGCAAATTCGGTTTGTGGTTAAAAAGGAGGTTCCTTGCATTATAATGTCCTTTAGAGGAACTGGGAGGCGCTTAATAGTTGAATGAACCCATGAGCTCCTTCAAATAAGAGCCAATCAGCGTTGAAGCCTGGAGGTGTCAGACGCGCGAAGCCTCTCTTGCCGCCCTCCCAAGTTCATCTCTCCTCGTTTTTGATCCCGACTCCCAAATTATAACCTTTAAAATGACCTCTTTCAGAAAGCTCTCGGAGAAACTCCCTCAGAATTGGTTTAATTGAGCGTGATGCCAGAATCATTGAGGGGACCTGATTATTTGAGGAGAAACAGCGAATTAAACTATTGTTATAGAAACGTGTCATCCTTATCAAAGCCATATGGTTTAGTAATGGCTTCCCAAAGTTTATTACAGGACTAAACGATGAAACCGTGCTCTCTTTATTATATGAAGCCATTTGCTTGATTTTTATGCGCTTCTATTAGGTCCAAAAACAACGCCGCCATTTTAATTATAAACTTCTTCTTTCGCAGCCCCGAGATTTCCCGCTTCTGTCACTTAATCGTTAGAGATAATTTCACGTTTCCTCGTGGAAAAAAAAGGCCTTCGTGTCCAACTCTCGCCTTTTGGAGACGAAGTGAACCTCTTCTAATGTTTCTAGTAGCCCGGGGCAGCCAACAACAAAGTTTAGATTAGCCATATATCTCAAACCAGGGTAATTTTCAACATCATTAGGCTTTTATGTAATTAGTCCCAAATCTATAAGCTTTTTATTACGATTATTAGCGAGATCAGTATAAATTAGGGCTGATTTAGTAGTGTTTAGGCCCGACTGTCACGGCGGGAGGAACTTGGAGTAAATGATATGTGAGCAAATTAGGTGCATAATTCGGTGGAAAGTCAGTCAGAAATGTGCTTCCAGGAACAGGGATACCCCCACGAAAGGAAAGGGGGAGTGCGAGGACTTTCGCACCAAAATAGATACATTTAGACTTTAAACACCCTACACTGACAAATTGTATTCGTTGCATTGATTTTTCATCCAATTGCCCCAAATTAACTTGATTTATTTCATGCAAAGAACACTCAACCGCCGGTGTAGCCCGCCAATAAACGAACCTGCATTTACTCCAATTAGCACAATAGCTTTTGTCATACATGGAACCGATGAAAAATATCAGTGCAAACAGACTCTAAGCAGATGTCAGTGGGATGGTTTAAAGTACTCCTTTATTTGCAAGAGTGAATAGTGCCTTTTCACTGCACACAAAGGACGCGTCCGAGCGAGAAACTTTCGACTCTTTTTTTCTTTGACAAGCCACCAATCTGCTGATAAGAACAAGAGTGCTCGCCTCCAGTCGCCGGGTCAGACGCGACTCTTGACTCGCCGGGGAAATGTATATGCCTCGCTGAAAATGAGGAAAGGAAGAGAGTGCGGATTCAATTTGGAAACAATTGTTCTTGCGCTGCGTTTTGATATCCGAAATGTCAGAGAAGGCGAACGAGGCACCGGGCGCGTAATGGAAGATCTCGGGTTTGTGTTCATCTTACACTTTCCTTTTTGGCCAGGAAATAGACTGTTTTGTGTACGGGGCTTTTTGAATTGGGATGTGGATATGGCTTTATACCAGAGACGTAAATATAAATCGAACACGGTTGTGTTGTTTTATCTTGCTGGAGTTGTGATCATTTTATCCTGCACACCCTTAAAAATAAAGGTTCCTCGATTGTTCTATTCAAAGAACCATCTTATTTTCAAGTAGCTACCAGCTTGTGTTGGTTCTTTAGAGATTAAAAACGTTGTTGAAGTCGCATTTAAGATCAGTTTATTCGATTAGAGTACAAACAAGTTATTCTTTTTATGGTTCTAAGTGGAACCTTTATTTTTACGAGTGTACGGTTGATGTTTAAGATATCTATGAAAATTATGAAGCAACACTTTTGTTATCGCTGCTCGCATGTGTATTTTCCACACGAGAAAAAACTAAACAAATGCATTACCTCAACAATAACGATCATTACAACATTGTTTGGGCCGCGTGATTGATAGCGCGCTTCATTTTACGACTTTTCAATAGCTCGGACCTTTTATAGCTGTACAAACAGAAGTGAATCACTCTTCAGGAGGCACACGGTCATATTTAACGGGCTAAAAGTGCGACAGACGCTTAACGATGCTTTCAGGGGCATATGAATGAAGGGCTGCCTGAACTTCATAAAATATGAACAAATATAGTGTGACCCTCAATTAAAATCCTTATATTGCTCGCTTTTGTCTTTATTCGGCTATAAGAGGGTTTTTTTTTTGTGCCTCGGATCAAGTGTTTTTTTCCCCCTAATAAATAAGTTTTAGATTGTTGCACACAAACAGAGCAAGGGCTGAAAACTGGCTGGCTGAAAATACATTGGCTTGCTCTAATGCAATTCATTCAGTCTGTTTACCTCGTACAAAATGTACAGATTGAATTTCTGTACACCAATACCCGGCCTGAAGCCAGCAAGGGGATTTCAAGCTTTATTTGTGAAACGCGAAGCGAAGCAAAACATTTTATTAAATGCATTTGAGGGGGGATACACAACTGTTTCCTGACCTCACCAGTAATGAAAAAGGAATAAAAAAAAAAAAAAAAACTCTAGGTCCTCTGAGCTGCAGCAAAAGGTGGCGATTATAACTAAAGTTCAAGAATAAAAACCCATAGTACTACACTGTAAAAAAAAAAAATATTATTCATGATTTATTACATTTTTTCTTTTGACAAATCAACTTCAATAATTAATGTGGTTCAGATAACATAATATTTTGAGTTTCTGTTGATTAAATCAATCGCCTTCATTGTATTAACTCAAATTTTTAATTTCAATGAACTCAAAATTTAAGGGATCCAACTTAATTTTTTAAGTTTAACCAACAATTATTTTTTACAGTGTACCAGCAATATTTAACAATTATCAAAACGTCCACACAGATAGTAATATAACACCATTAGATATTTACATTATGATGTACACAAATACTATACTATATATTTAAATATATTATGATTTTTATGCACACAAAACACTACAAATAATGTAAATATGTAATATAAAACAAATATAATATAATATTATATTAATTGCATTACCCAAAAATTAGGCCAGCAGACTCCAAATAATTGAAAATATCTACAAAAAAATATAAAATTAAATTATAAATTCGAAGACGATCAAAACATTTGGAACATTTGGTATTGATAAATCAGTGTAAAGTTAAAACAAACACATTTAACAGTTTTAACAGCAATAATTTATCATTTTAAAACAATATATTATTATAATATATGTATTATTAATATTAATACATGTATAATAGTTAGGCTACTAATTTTCTAAAATAAAAGCTACTTTATAAGTCCTTTGTGCAAAGAAATTACAAAAGTTATGCATGAGTGATTGTGTGTGTGTGTGTGTGTGTGTGTGTGTGTGTGTGTGTGTGTGTGTGTGTGTGTGTGTGTGTCTACACACGAAAGAGAGAGAGAGAGAGAGAGAGAGAGAGAGAGAGAGAGAGAGAGAGAGAGAGAGAAGAGGGTAATTTGGGAGGTGATTCAGAAGCAAAGCTGAGTTGTATCTCTCTCTCCCACCAGATAGCGATAACAAGCTCGCATCAATCTTACACTGCATATAAATAAAAATAGACAAACAAACAAACTCGCGCCCTGCAAGTTAATGCGGCGCATCTGAGTGGAAAGTAGACATTTTCACGCGCTCTGGAGATGAGGAGTGACTTTTAATAAAATCACAAGAAAAAACAAATGTAATTCTGAACGCAGTCTCGAGCTGAGAGAATTCTGCTCCCTCACTCCTCATTGTGCAGGGATTTTCTTTTGTTTGACGGTCACCATCATATCCACCATCACATTTGTCCCACAAGGTACACTGACATGCCGTTTCCACATTTCCACACATAGCCCACTTCATTTTCCTTCTCCACCAACACATACAAACACGTTTAGGAGTCAATTTGAGGGCATAATTACAGAATAATAATCGACCATTTGCGCATATAAGGATACAAAAAGCTATTAAAATAGATTATAATAAAGAAATTATATATAATAAAAAGAAATGATTTAGGCCTACTTTATTTATGATATAAGCCACTCTAATCCTCAACTTGTCGCATTCAAAATTACGTGGTGCAAGTGACATATTCAGCGATTTTCCCTCCAAACTGTGGCATAGTCTTACACTTTGTTAATTTCTACATTGTTCAAGTATAATAACTATATGGAACTACTCCAAAAACAATTATAATTTTCATCTGAAAATAATAATAATAAAAATAATAATAACGTGTATTTATGAACTTTTCCCTTAGATGACGTTCCAGAAAGGATTTTTTTTTTCATTCAGTGTGCATTCATACTTGCATAAATCTAGGTTAGAAATAATAATAATAGGCCTACAACAAAAACAAAACACATTATAGCGTATTTATTAACCACTCATTATGGAGTTATTCAGATTTGTTCAAAAAAGTGTGTTTCTGTTCCCAAAGTTAGTTTAGGTAAAGAACGCTTAAATAACTTCCAATTGACTTTAATTATTATTAAATTAGAATATCAGTAATATTTCAGCATATTCAGCCATAAAATAGGTCTACTTCGTTTCAACAACAGTAACAGCCTATTATTGTTGTTATTATTATCATGCAGTTTTTGGGGAAATATTTTTAAACCACTTTTCCATCTGAAGCGACCACAAAAGGTGCAATTTAGACTATTTTACTCCTAACGACGCGCAAATATTATCCACCTTTCCTTATCTTCTTATAATGATATAGCTCATACAAATATTTTTCTGCATTTTTAGATCTGTATTAAAGATCTATTTACTTCGTGATTTCAGGTCTCACTATCCTTGTGGGGACATTCGGTCCACACAATACAGGCAAACCCAGCTCCACACCCTTACAGATGCAGCATAACGGCCTCTTTCTCCGCTCATGCAGTTCCACGCCGGAATGTGATTCACGGGGCGTCTATATTCACTCAATTAGAGAATTCTAAAGAGAAAATCGATCGTCCATCTGCAGAAATGCCAGTTTAACAAATTAGATTCTTGTTTCGTGCAGGTGATGCGGTGACAGTCGGGGGGATTAAAGGTAATAAGTTGTTGTGTTTTAGCTGGAGGAGGAAGAGGAGGAGGAGGAGGGGGTGATGAAGAACCCCACCCCCACCCCAACATCCATCAGGTGCTCGGTTCCTCCGGTCGCGCGAGCAGGCTCAGGTAGCGCGCGCCCGCCGCCGCATCTCATGCTCCAATTAGAGGCGCTGCCCTCCGAACGGACTCGATTAGACCGTGATTTATCCGAAAGAAATATAATTATGGCTCCAAATAAAATAATCAGCATTGAAGAGCGATTTCCTTAACGAGATGGAGCGGTTGGGTGTCACGGAGTGGCGGCGCCTCATTAGCGCTATAATGAGGCTTCGGGGTGAACCCGATAATTATCGAAATCTGTAGAATGAAGACCAAGCCAAATGGAACCCGAATTCATCTGCTCCTTCGGCTTTCAAAAAAACCTAAAACACATTTTAAAACACACCGAATTAGGCGGAACTATATAGACTTCAGAGGAAATGCGATTGTGGGATGAACCTGACAAAAACCCATTCAGTTATCATGTCAGTGAGGAAACATTCTGAAAAGGGACAGCATTGTAACAATTCCTAATCACAACAGTGCAACTTTAGGAAATGCCTAAATAGATATTTGTTTTAAGTTGTAGGATATACACTGCAAATATGGAAAGAAGTTTGAGGCATTTGGAGTTCCTCAGACTGCCACACAGGAGAAAACTTTTGGAGAACTTACAAAAAAGTTCCATAAGATACTGCAAAATCTCGAATGTCTGTGTAGTTTTTCCTTTGAAGGAACTTATATATATATATATTCTTTCAAACAAACAGACATGGTGACAAAACAAAATGGTGGCTCAATGATCTTTTCATTTTTAGATATAGGCCTATGATCCCAAAAAGTATTTTAATCATACCCCAAAAATGTCTGAATGTCACAGCATCGGATGGATATATATAGTCAACCCAAAAATAATTCAGACATTTTTGATGTATTTATTAATTAATTCTGAAATTATTCAGACACTTTGACCTGACCATGCTTTGCTTAAGTGTTATCTGACATAATTAAGATACATTTTTTTCTGACACAGTTTAACTCCGAGATCCTGTCATATTTCATTACCTTTTTTTTAAACTATAGTGAATAAACTGTATTAATGAATGAAATGTTCAAGGTGTCTGAATACATTTTGGTTTGACTAATATATATATATATGTGTGTGTGTGTGTGTGTGTATGGATTATATATATAAAATATATAGTGGATCAATCATTTTTAGTTTACACTGATGATGCTTACACATGAAGATGTTCTACTAACATTTGACAACCACAAAGTGACCAAATTTTTTTAAATTTAATTTAATTAAATTTTTTAAATTATTTTTTTTATTTTATTATTTGCCTTTGTTTGAACAATATATCTCTTTTTATTAAAACATAAAATTCTTATTGTGGAGTGGTTTGCTTTAAAATTGTGATAACGCCATCTTTCTTAAAAATAAGCATCACCTGGTTTGATATTTTATCTAATGCAATGATATTCATATGTTTAAAGGCACAATGTGTACGATTTTTCTATTAAAATATCCAAAAAACACTAATGTAATTTTTTTGTTGACTTGTATACTTACATTATCCCAAATGTTTCCAACAACGTTTCAATCTAGAGAAATAAGCAATTTTAACCATGACAGGACGTGACTGTGCATCACCTGTCAATGACATCATACCTGCGATTTCCGTTTTATTTTGTAGAAACCAATAATATGATGTTTCATTAGACAGGTGAACAACTGTTTTGACACATTCATCGACAAAAAACTAATCATGTTATATATAGCTCAACATGTTTGGTCTTATTGTTTAAACCTCATTTTCTTGATTTACCGTGTTTTACCATGCCTAATGTCGATCTAGCTTACTGCATTATGCAACAAGTGTCTCATAGCAGATGCAGAGTGAACACAGAGTAGCATTATAACAACTTTCAACACACAAATGTATCTAATATGATAAACAGTGCTACGTTACCCCACATACACATGCTGGGAAGAAGCGGAAGCGGTGACTGCGGCATAATAAAAGCTCCACTGCTCTCCAGCGGCCTCTTTTCTGTTCACATCTCACTTGGCCCTGCTCTGCGACATACTACAGTAATGTTAATAATCTCATCAATAAATATGATTTCTGCCCGAGTCCCGTCCTGATTCTTGTCCGGCTGTAGACGTAAAGACAACACCTCCCATGATTCCTCAAACTCAAGGCGCTTATTTTGAATAAGCGACCTCTAGTGGCGAAAAACTACATAGTGTGCCTTTAAATAGTATTTGGGATGACTGTAAAAATGAAAAAAAAAAAAGTCAATGAAACATCAAGTTATTATAAACAGCATCTATATGGACTACTGAAGAGTTTGCCCCTGTATGCTATCATATAGTTCTGTCCAGAAAGCTGTTATATCTATTTTTTTCTTCCAATTTCAGGATTTACCTTGATAATGCAGATTTCAAAATCTGAGACACAGAGAAAAGATTGATGCAATCTCTCCCAAAGGACCAGTAACAGGCCCTCCATTATCAAATATTCATAGGTATTAAAAAAAGACACAGTCATAGCCTAGACAAAATACACCTAGAATTCAAATCATGTAATTATGTTGCACTGCAAAATATATTTATGCACTCAGTGTTACTGCAGCAAATGGTTCAATGCATGTGCAGCACAACAGTGTCGTGCTTGCATGAGAGAGTCTGGCCAGCGGAGGTCAGTGTCCTTTCAGGAGAGCTGGAAATATGTTCTCATCATAAATTATTTTTTTGTGCTATACCTGTCTCCCTCTGCATGCAGGAAAGCAAAAGCCTGTCCATGTGACTGACGTCCAGGTTCACTTTCTGCATTAATTACTGCAGCCCTATGAGAAGGGAAACATATGGCATCTTATATGATAACTCAAGCCCGCATTTTACATATTAATTAAGCTTTGTGTAGTCTTTAACAACACGCATCTGCAGCAGGAATAAATGTGAAAGGCTTACATGATATTAAAGATGTCACTATAATCTATATTTAAAATACTGTAATAGGCTGGAGATACAGAGCTGTTGCAAAAACACAAATATTTAATATTAGCTAAGTTATATATTCATATTTATATGTTATAATTCTTATATAATCAATGATGAAACAGGGGTTTGAAATAATAAAACAAAACTTTATTTCATGATTGTGTAAATTTCTTCACAGAAGGCTTGGGGGAAAACAGTGCCATTAAATTATGAATCAATACAAAATAAAAATCATGGAAATGCAAACATAAGCAATCTGTAAACACATCGCCTTTGTTCTGAAATGTTGAACAAGTCAGAAGAAATGGAATGGACAGCTGGATGTCAGGGTGTACGTTAGCGTCTGTGGGTGTTTGTTCGTTTGTGTCCATCATCCTTCCAGCTTGACTGACTCTAAAACAGTTCTGGCCTCCTTGTATTCTTCCATTTCAGCCAGTTCCTCTTCTGTTTCCTAAGAAAAAAAAAAGAAAAAAAAAGTTTTAAAGTCACTATCTAGACCAAGGCCATAACCATGTCTTGAACACTGAGTGGGGAGGGACCAATTTTTTATAAAGCATAAATCCACAGAATAGTGAAGGAAATTCTAGGTCTAATTCTAGTTGGACAATAAACATTTTTGAACTATTTGCAAATAATATTTGAATTAACTTGCATTAAAATATGCATACATGTAGGCTACTTTTATGTTTCAAAAATGCAAAAGTGTCCCGTCACGCTGAACAGGAACTGCATGAATCATATAAATGCCTTTTTTTAATTTGGCCGTATTTGAGTCAACTAGTTTGCATTACTGGATGTTACTGTTGTTTAACATTTCTACCACAAAACATGTATTAAATGTTTCGCTATTTACCAGGGGTGTACCGATACCCTCATGTCACGATTCAATACGATATTATTGCGATACTCCAAGACATATGGTAAAAGGTTAACAAAAAATGAACTCATGATTAAAATGCTAAATTTGGTATTACATTGGTGGTGGAAATGAATAGGCTTGGACTTGGTGCTGGTAACCCAACGTTGACACCAGAATAAAAATAATCATGATTCTAAAGCTGAAAATACAGAATTTTTTTTTTAGACAAATATGCTTGCACTCTGTCACTGACTAGATATATTTAAAATAATGTAGGCCACTTTTTACTGGGAAACATAAGACACTGGGCATTATCAGGACCCACAGATATTTCCCCCATTGCATAATTTATACATTATATGCAACATTATATATAGTAGTTTAATGAAGTACTGAAACAAACTCTGTAAACTTGAATTTTGGGTGAACTATGGACAACACACATTGTCACAATCCACGATACATTTTGTTGCATTTTTGGATTGCGATATATTGTTACACCCCTACTATTTACACCTTACCTCACTTTCTTTCAAAGTTAAACTGGTTTGGGAGGGACAATGACCATTTCTAATAATTTAGGGAGACTTGTCCCCCTCGATGTCTATGGTGGTTACGGCCCTGAGACCCAATCTGGAGTTTCTTAAAGGTGCCCTAGAATCAAAAATTTAATTTACCTTGGCATAGTTGAATAACAAGAGTTCAGTACATGGAAATGACATACAGTGAGTCTCAAACACCATTGTTTCCTCCTTCTTGTGTAAATCTCATTCGTTTAAAAGACCTCCAAAAAACAGGCGAATCTCAACATAACACCGACTGTTAAGTAACAGTCGGGATCATTAATATGTACGCCCCCAATGTTTGCATATGCCAGCTCATGTTCAAGGCATTACACAAGGGCAGCCAGTATTAACGTCTGGATCTGTGCACAGCTGAATCATCAGACTAGGTAAGCAAGCAAGAACAACAGCGAAAAATGGCAGATGGAGCAATAATAACTGACATGATCCATGATAAAATGATATTTTTAGTGATATTTCTAAATTGCCTTTCTAAATGTTTCGTTAGCATGTTGCTAATGTAATGTTAAATGTGGTTAAAGTTACCATCGTTTTTTACTGTATTCACGGAGACAAGAGCCGTCGCTATTTCCAGTTTTAAACACTTGCAGTCTGTATAATTCATAAACACATCTTCATTCTTTATAAATCTCTCCAACAGTGTGTAATGTTAGCTTTAGCCACGGATCACTATCGAACTCATTCAGAATCTAATGTAAACATCCAAATAAATACTATACTCACATGATCCGACGCATGCATGCAGTATGCATGATGAACACTTTGTAAAAATCCATTTGAGGGTTATATTAGCTGTGTGAACTTTGTTTATGCACTGTATTATAGTCAAGAGCTCGGGGGACAGGGAGCGCGAGATTTAAAGGGGCCGCAGCCTGAATCGGTGCATAGTTAATGATGCCCCAAAATAGGCAGTTAAAAAAAATCTATGGGGTATTTTGAGCTGAAACTTCACAGACACATTCAGGGGACACCTTAGACTTATTTTACATCTTGTAAAAACTGGTTCTAGGGCACCTTTAATGAATAGTTTTCATATCTTGTAAATTAAAAATAAATATGAATAAATATGAAGAAAATTATGCATCTTACAGCCTTAGAAATATACAATAAATTCAAAGCATTGGATACAGAATTTACAGAACTGATCATAATTATACCTTAAAGGTCTGTGCATACCGAGTCCGAAATTCGAGTCCAAAATTCGCACATTAAAAAATACGACCTCATGTTGTGTCAATCATGTATACACACTGCCTCCAAAACTTTCGTCCATCATAAAAAAAAAAAAAAAAATCCAGATTGGGTTAAATTTTCCAAGTTTTTTCGCATCTGTAGCAAGTATTTTGAGAGGTGTTATGACAATTCAGAGCCACCGTACAAGCGAACAGCAAAATCGAAGTTGATCCATTTCTCGCAGCACAAAGCACTTTATGACAAACAAAGTGTGGAATACAAAGAGACGGAATATAAAAGTCATGAATATGTGTAACACCAGTATTTCCTACACCTACACTGATTGTTTTGGGATATTCCCGCAGCTCCTTGCTAAGGAGGTGGAACTCTCCTTCCTTTCTATGCAATCTCAGGATTGGATGGACTCAATATTTCCTTTCTTTTTCTCTTTTTAAGAAGGGAGAGGACAACAAAATCATCCTCACTGCTTGAAAACTCCATTTTGTATTGTTTTGCTATACGCAACACTCGGTGTGCAAGGTTTCCATGCGTGACAAATACGAAAATGCACACGAAAAGGTCTTTGCATACTGAGTCCGTAGTTAAGTATTACACAATTTCCTTTCCAAAATATTGACATTTTCAGATAAAAAAAACCTAAAAACTATTAAATAATCTGACTGAACCAAACCTCAGATTTCTTGATGAACTGCATAATTTTAGTCATCAAATATTTACATTCTTATGAGTTATAATAGCCTTAAAATGACATAAAACACATGCAAACATGAAGTGTACAGAAAGATTGAATAGAGTGGGAGTTTTCCATCCAGTTGCAGTTAGCAAATCAGATCACAGTAACACAATGAGAGAGACTAACTACATCACCAAATACAGCTAATCCACTCAGTGAACCGGTCAGATAATCACACACACACACAACCACCTCAGACAAACAAACACACTCACACACGTAACACAGTGTGAAAATGTAATGGAGGCATTGAGAGGAGTAGGTCATATCAATGCTAATCGATCGACGACGGTTTCTATGGAGGCCATTGCCGTGACAACATTACTAATGAACTGAAATGAGTGTGTGTGTGTGTGTGAAGCCTCAGTGAGCTGGTGTGCACCTGACAGTTTTACACTGACACAAAACAGTAGAGGGTTTGGAAACCATTTTTATTCAAACACACTAACAGGAGCGCACCTGTGCCATCACAGCTTTTCATTTCATCTCACTGTTTTCTGTTAATTAATGTGACCCCTGTAATCCTGTACTTCCTCTAAACGTCAACAAATAGGAAGCGGATGGCACCGTCTCCCCTGTGCAAATCTCATGAACAGACATCTTTCTCACACGCATAAGCCTGCCATGTCATGATGCCCTGTGCTTAGAACTGATCCAAACACCTGTTCTGCCAATATTCAGTCGATGAATACCCTTTTTTAGAGTTATTACTGCTTTGTATGGCTAATCCTTTTCAAGGCTAGGAATGTGAGAAGACAAACTGTATATGCATTTTTGGTCCGGATGCACAGACAAATGTGTGTGTTTTTTAATGAGTAAATTGTCTAAAAATGGGATAAAGTTTTTTGTCCTTGTTGGTTTTCAAACAAAAATTTAAGAAAATCATCAAAAGTAAAAATTATTTAAAAAAAAAAAAAAAAAAATTTTTAAAAATGTGACGATACCAGCATTTCCCCCTAGCATTTTGAGTGCTGTGGAGCGGATTCTTAAACACCTCTGATTGGCCATTATGTTCATGCACTCAACAGATATGTCCGTGATTGGCTACAATGATCTACACTTTAAAAAACATGTAGACATCTTTGATGCTCTTCACCAAGCACTATCAGCAGATACGTCTTATTACCATGTATCTGCTGATAGACGCCTACTTTTAAACGATCTTGTGTGTATCTGTGTAAGCACTCGGTGAAGAGCATCAAAGAGGTCTATTTACAACATGTTTTTGAAGCGTTGATCATTGTAACCAATCACAGACAAGTAATGTAAATGCTGCTGTAAAATACAGATGTGCCAATGTTGTCGTGATCAATGCATCGATTTAAAGCCTTTGAGGTAGGACTAGTGTTAATTTTGTTAACGAAAAGTATGATGGAAAATGTTTGTCAATTACCTTTTTCCATGGGTACGAGATGACACCAAGGTCATTAAACGATAACTGTGACGATATTAAGAAGCAATATCATTGACGAAAAGAGACAAGACTAAAATGTAGTTAAAAAATAAAAACTTTACCAAAAGCTCTTTGTTTTTGTAGAAAAAAAAGAGAAAATATTAAAGACAGCTCTACGAGCCTCTACTCTGATAGATATCACAAGCTTAAATGACCCAATCTGTTAAAAGGATACTTTTTGGCCAGTGTTTTAAGTAATCTATGCAATCTGGCAACCATGACAACAAACGTTGTGATTTTAGTCGAGCAAAATATTCATAATTATCAACTTAACCATTGTGCAGCATGGCGAAAGTGTGACCAAGTTTTCATTGACTAAAATGGCCAGACATTTAGTCGACTAAAACTTGATTAAACAAAAACAGGATAAGGTTGACTAAATATGATAAAAACTAAAAGTGCATTTGACAAATGACTAAGACTATAAGACTAAACATAAAAATAAATTGACAAAATGAATACTAGGTAAGACAAACCTAAAACTGTGTGTGTGTGTGTGTGTGTGTTTGATATTCTCACCAACAGCTGTTGTAGGTCAGCGTGGGCCATAGCTAAACGACGATGGCAGTCTGGGATCATCATTCTTGACTCTTGCAACACCTCCAACTGTTTAAGACATTTAAGAGATTTTACAGTATTATAAAAACAGAAGAATTATTTCTTTCACATAAAAACATCACCTAGAAAACAAAATCCTCTCAGAGATTGAGAACGAATTTTTGTATGTCTAGCTCAACGGAAAAACTGCTTGTTAAGCGATCAGCTGCTGCAACCAAAAACTGGCCCCATCCTCAACTCATCAGATAGGAAGATGAACAAATCATGACAGGATGACATATTATGTCATATTTGTCTGATCAGTCCCTTTAAAACAGAGCTGTATATGCATTCACTCAAGAGAGAAGATGAAGTAGAGAATGAGGACAGAGAGAGAACATGGTCCACTACTCCTCAAGATCCTCTAAATTAGCAGCATGTGTTGTTAATTACAAAACTCCTCTAAAGTTACATAACATCATTAATTTTGCATCAGCACATTAAAACTAACCCTGATCTCACCCACAGCGCTGCCATACTGAATCAGCTCTGCTCCTTTTAAGGCAGAACAACCGACTGGTACCAGCGTTCAGATATTAACTCTGATGACTTACTCTCTTTACAGTCAGACAATGTTCTACATCCAGGGGGCAAAATTAAAGGGTTAGTTCACCCAAAAATGAAAATTCTGTCATTTATTACTCACCCTCGTGAGTTTTTTTTGGCACACCAAAAATATTCTCGTCGCTTTATAATATTAATATTGAACTACTGTACTCACATGAACTGATTTAAATATGATTTAGTACATTTATGGATCTTGAGAGAGGAAATGTCATTGCTCCCTATGGAGGCCTCAGTGTGCCATCGGATTTTAACAAAAATATCTCAATTTGTGTGTTTGTTTTTTTGTTTTACGGGTGTGGAACGGCGTGAACAATAAATGACAGAATTTTCATTTTTGGGTGAACTAACCTTTTAACTCTTGCAAAGTGCTAAATGTGACTAAAATTGACTTTGTATTATTGACCAGTTGGCTGGTAACTTTACTGGTAACATACTACAGGGCTGTTGAATGCTTGAATCTGATCTAAGATCTAAGGTGTGCAATCATTTTCAGGGACATTACTCCTTACATAATCAGCTTTAAATAAATGTTACAGAATTGTGACATCATGCCAGTGATACGAGTGATTCTTTCACTTTTGTGGAATATTTACCATCGAAAGCTTATCTAGGATGCCTGAAGTATTTTTTATTGTTGACACGTGGAATATTTCTCACTTTAAGCTACCAAAAAAAAAACACCACAAGACCAATACATCTCATATAATGTGCAATCAACTGTGCCGTCTGTCAGAAACATGAAAATATTTTAAATTAAAATAAATAAATATGTCCCTGACTGGAGTTTTACAAAACCTTGAATTCTCAGTTCTGGACCCAATCATAGTACTCTTATGGTCCTTTAAATGAGTGAGTCTCATCAGGTTGTGTGTTATTTTAGGTGGTTTATTCTTCTTACCTGCTTCTTGATTACATACTCGTCTCCTGCCTCCGCCTTGAGACGCTCAATCTTCTCTTCCTGCTGCTTTGCCTCCTTTATGTACAACACCTCCTCTTTGGCCAAACTGAGAGACGGAGAGAGAGAAAACAAGAATGAGAATAGATAGATAGGAGTGAGTTTTGCTCTTTAAATCTCAATACTTATTTGTTCAACCGATGCTGTCAGGAATTTACCACCAAGAAGTCAAACAACTACCTAACTTACAGATCTCAAAATACAAATAAGCAACTTACAAGGGCCCAAAACCAGAGAATCAACTTCTAATGTCCTGAAGTTTCACATTACTAATCTTTTTTAATTGCATCTGATTATACAGAAATTTAAACAATGCAAGTATATTTGGTCCCACTTTATATTAAGTGGCCTTAACTACTATGTACTTACATTTAAATTAATGATTTGATACAATGCACTTGTGTACATACATGTTTTTACATTGTACTTATATTTGAAAAACACCTGCATGTAATTACAACTGTAATTAATTTCTGTAATTGCATTTATAATTACACTGTTGACCCATCCCTTACACCTAACCCCTACCCTTAAACCTACCCATACCACCAAAGCTTTCCCTAACCTTACCCGTATTCCACCTCAATAGCTGAAAATGTGTTTTGCAATTCAATATGAACCCAATAAGTACATTGTACTAATTTTTTGATGTTAAAAATTTGATGATAAAGTGGGACCATATATTTTAATTAGGTTGAAATTATATATATATACATTATATATATATACATTATATATATATACATATATATATATATAAAAAGATGATGTAGATGTAGACAATATTGCAGAATTTGAACAAATACACTACCGTTCAAAAGTTTGGGGTTTGAAGATTTTTTTTAAGAAATTAATACTTTTAATCAGCAAGGATGCATTATATTGATCAGAAATTACAGTAAAGACATTTATAATGTTGTTCTCTTGAACTTTCTATTTATCAAAGAATGATAAATGTATGTATTACATTTTCCATAAAAATATTAAGCAGAACAACAGTTTTCAACAATAATAATAAGAAAAGTTTCTTGAGCAGCAAATCAGCATATTAGAATGATTTCTGAAGGGTCATGTGACACTGAAGACTGGAGTAATGATGCTGAAAATTCAGCTTTGCATTACAGGAAAAAATTAAATTTTTTATATTTTATATATATATATATATATATATATTATATAAAAAGAAAAACAGTAAAAACAAAACTTGTTAAATATTTTTACTATTTAAAATAACTTCATTATTTTAAATAGTAAAAATACTTAACAATATTACTTTTTACTGTATTTATCAAATAAATGCAGCCTTGGTGAGCATGAGACTTCTTTAATAACATTAAAAAAAAAAGAAAATCGTACCAACCCCAAACCTTTAGTATTGTACTTACTGCTTAAAACGAACAAAACTCACTATACAAGGAGAAACAAGCAGTTCCATTAACCGAAATCCAGTGGTTTTATACTTTGCTAAACTTGGTATTTCCATCAAGTTGCACCAAAAAAACAAAAATGGTAATATGTGATATATAAAACATTTTTGTGTTGAATCATAAAACACCTCATATCATGATAAAATATTTCAGTCATACCATCCCATCTCGAGTCTATATAAATCACTAGCTATCACTGTTAACTTTGAAACAACAAACTGGTAAAACACAGACATAACTACCACTAACAAACTTCTGATTCCCCATATAATTTCAACCCATGAACAAACACTTATTCATTCTACTGTATCTTATTGTAAACAATGTCTATCCCAACATTTCCTACCTCCCAATTCTCTCTTCCTTAATGATTATCTACTGTCAATCTCAGAAAAGCTGCATGCTTGTTAGCCACTGCAAAACTGCATCAGCTACATCCTGATCGCTACGCTAATCTGTCTTTTAACCGCATCTGCCTCCCTCTCCCTCACACACACTCACAAAGACACTGTACTGCCCCTACTAGGATTAATTGATCATCAATTTAGTCCCTAATTTGGACTAAGTCAGGTGGCAAATGGGCCACTTTTGCTTGATTGTTAGTGAAAACGCAGTGCGAGTACATTGATAAATTTTGATTATTTATCAATTATGGCCAAATGAACTAAACGCACTGAATAAATTCACGGCCTGATTGCCGTAATGGAGTTTGAAAATATCACTATTGATAATGATTCTAGCTAATAGCCGCTTTCCGTCTGCGGCCTGCTCGCTTGTCGGGACGACATGGCGTTGCGGAATTCATTTTTCATAAAATCAGCTGTGTATGTGTGTGTGTTAGACAGTGAGAAAAAGAGAGGGAGAGCACGAGACGCTTCTCCATTAATCAAACGCGCTGCCAGCCCGGGCCGCGTGCCGTAAGATCCGTCTCCGCCTGCGACAATATGTCATATTTTACGTCAATTACACCGGTTTTAACAGGCTTCAATCACGACGCTATGGTGCAATTCTCTACATATGCTCAAGGTAAGGCTTTCTTTGACACGCGCACAAAAATTAGACCACGGGAAAAGGAATGGGGGGTGCAACCAGCAAGGAAGCCAGAGGGGTGGAAAGATCGGGGTGTAGCATAATTCTAATAAAAGTGAGGGACAGGCTAATGAAAAAGTGTCATGCTGATGTTAATTTCTTGTTTCTGCAGGGTGATGTGGGAGCTGCTTATAGCAGGGGCGGAGCTGGGCAGCTGTAAATGGGGCTGCCAGGGCTGCTTCCTTCAGCTTAATGGAAAAAGCATCTCTCTGGAAAATAGAGAAAAGAATTAGACTCGACACACACATTCTCTCCCCTCTAATACTGTATTTTTGAGGCGGCGGGCCGGCGGCGAGACCCGGTGACAAAAGCAAATTACGTCTGTCATTTTATTAAGTGCATCCGCTGAGCTAGGCCAGAAAACACTGACTGGAATACATCACCAAAAAGAAGAAAAGAAAAAAGAAAACGGCAAGTGAAGGGTAAAAAGGGATGGTTGAAGACGGCGAGATGCAAAATTGGCTGGCGGTTCGTTCAGACCAACACCATCCAGTTGTCAAGGCCAAGACGGATAGAAAGTTTTGGAAAAATAGCTAATTTCTTCACCGAATGAATATATTGGTGAAAAGTGGATGTTTTGTGAAACATTTGGCCTTAATGCTTATCAAATCCACATTTGGCATGAGATCTTGACCACTTCTTCATAGGGTGTTTCAGGAACCCCCTTGAGGCTTTTGAAAATGTGGGATGTAGCTGTATGAGAGGGGCTTGACCTGAAGGTGGTAATTAACTGACATTACAAGCATCCACGTGTACAACAGTTTCTAGCATTGACACATCACCTCAGGATAACTCTTCATAGCCCTGCATCACCAAACAGTAAACAGCTGTCATTGGTGGAAAGGGTGACCACATCACAACACTGTTAAAGGGTTAGTTAATGAAAATTCTGTCATTAATTACTCACACACACACACACACACACGTTGTTCCAGACACGCAAGACCTTCATCTTCATCAAACCTGTAACCGTAAGACCTTCGTGAGTTCATCTTGGAACAGAAATTAAGATGTTTTTGACAAAATACGAGAGCTTTCTGACCTCTGATAGACTGCAATGTTACCACTTTCAAGGCCCAGAAAGGTAGTAAAGACATCATTAAAATAGTCCATGTGACTATAGTGGTTCTGACGTAGAACCTGGAAGCGCTGCACTGTGTTTACTATGCAAACAACATAGGAGATTGACATGGAAGAGAATAAAGTCATTATCTTTGTTTGTTTTTTGCACACAAAATGTATTCTCATTGCTTCATAACATAAAATGCCATCACCCTCAAGCCATCCTAGGTGTATATAAAACTTTCTTCTTTCTGATGAACATAATCTGAGAAATAATAATAAATATCCTGACACATCTGAGCTTTATAATGGCAGTGATAGGGATCAATGTGTATGAGCTGAAGAAAGTGCTTCCATCTAAATCCACCCATCATAAATATGTGCTCCAAACAGCTTTGGTGGGGTTAATCCTTTAAGGTTGAACCACTGCAGTCAAATTGACTATTTTAACAATGTCTTTACTACCTTTCTGGGCCTTGAAAGTGGCAATTAAACTGCTGTCTGGAGGTGTCAGAGAGCTCTCGGATGATCAAAAATATCTTAATTTGTGATCTGAAGATGAACAAAGGTCTTACTGGTTTGTAACGACATGAGGGTGAGTAATTAATGACAGAATTTTCTTTTTTTGGTGAACTAACCCTTTGATCATCTACTTAAACTACAAAAATCTGCTTTTTACCTTAAAACATAAAGCCATACAGGTGGTAAAACAAAACAGAAAAAAAAAGAAATTCAGTTTTGTACAGTAAAATGGATACATTTTTGAAAAAAAAAAACAAAAAACAAAAAACGACTAAAGTGATGTTAAACCTTTTACAATGTTTCACCATATATGGTAAGATATCAGTTTTCTGCAGGATTTTTCTGTAAAAAAATATATATTTTTAAAAGTGCAGTATATAGTTTTAACCAACATATTGCCCACCACAATATATTAGTAGTCAAATATAATATTATTACCAGTCATTTTGAGATTTTTACCATTAAATGGTCAGTTCACCCAAAAATTCTGTCATTAATTACTCACCTTCATGTCGTTCCACACCTGTAAGACCTTTGTTCATCTTCGGAACACAAATTAAGATCATTTTGATGAAATCCAAGTGATTTCTGTCCCTACATTGACAGTCTACGCAACTACCACTTTCAAGCACAGTAAGGTATTAAATACATCATTAAAGTACTCCATTTGACTCCAGTGGTTCAAAACATACTGTTGGAGATTTTATAAATATTTTTTTTTGCACAAAATACTCGCGTTGCTTCATAAAACTGAGGGTAAACTGCTGGAGTACTTTATGATGTCTTTACTACCTTTCTGGGCTTGAAAGTGGTACATAGCTGTCAATGGAGGCACAGAAAGCTCTCAGATTTTATCAAAAAATATCTTCATTTGTGTTACAAAGATGAACAAAAGTCTTAAGTGTTTGGAACAACATGAGGGTGAGTTAATGATGACAATTTTTATTTTTGGGTGAACTAACCCTTTAATGTTGCCCAATTATCTATCAGTTACTAAAATCTTAAGCCTTGTCAATGGATAATGCACATTTACAGTTTTCATTTAAGCAACTGGTAGACAATTTTTCACTTTTTGCATTCCCTGAGAATCGAACCCATGGCCATTGCAAGCACCATGCTCTACTAATGTTTGAGTTTTTGAATTCTGGTTTGAATTCCGCATTTTGTCAGAAGATGGACATTTAAAAAAAAAAAAATGCTCCATATTGGTCCAAAGAGACTGGATTTCAACATCAAAAATTATATTCTGTCCTACATTGACAGTATCAGGAATCATCTTTCTATTTCAGCATTCATTGAAAAACACTGGTAGGCCAAGCTTAGAGCAAACATACAAACAGACAGACTTAAAGCGAGTAAACCAGGTGACCATCAAGAAGCCCACACCTCACAGGCCTGACAAATGAAGAAATGCAATTCAGCAATACAGCGTTCAAAGGTGGACAAAATCAATTATCTGACCTGAAGCGGAGAAGCCCCGGTCTGAGTGAACCACAGAGGCCTGCGCTCACATGGGGAGAGAAATTTGAGAGAAATCTATAGGACCTAAAGACCCAGCTGAAAGAAAACAAAGCAACTTGCACCGCTCTAATCGATACGAAGGCTGGACCGTCCACACAGAGAGCCAAAAACAGATGGGAAATCCAGAAGAAACATGTCTAAGAGACACGAAGGATGTGTCTGCCATCGCTGGGCCTAACAGCAGGAATGTTCCATCATAAAACAATCAATTGACACCAACGGTGCCAATGCAATAAGCAAATTCAGCATAAATGAATTCAGACACCAAGACGTGATTGGTCCCTCATGTGAACATCAGCTGAGTTTGACAGGCCAAACGTTGGGTTCTTATCGTAGCGCGGCTCATTACGATGTTGTCTCCTGTGTTGGCATGGTGTGCGAGTTGTTTCCTAACCCTCTCTCTTTCTCAATCCCACTGAGAATCATTCCCACACTTCCATTACCAGCCCTATCAAACAGGCCCATCTCAATCAGGCCCTCATCTGGTCAATCAATGCAAACAGCAGTCAGGTGGGGATTGGAGGGGAGAGCAGAGAAAGGGAGGGGATGAAAAGAGGATGAGGCAAGAACACAGACACTCGCAGAACACAAATGACCAACTTTAATACGAGTCTAACATTCGTTAAGCGCTTCTGTGCTTCTGGTCTTACTGGGGACTGCCAGTCGTACAAACCAAAAATAATCATTGTCAATGTGATCATATTATGTCACAGGTCATATCTGATGCTATAAAGTTTGAACTTTTCATGTCAACTTCAAAAATAAATGTAAAAATCTCTCTCTCTCATATACATATATAGACATTCAAACAGGGCTGTGTTTAGTATCGTAAAAAAACCATTGATGCTTTTAGGAAATGCAGCCCAGAACAATGCTTAACAGAAGACAGAAAAAACATAATGTGTTTGAGTCAAGTTATTTCACAATAAACAAAATGAAATAGTAGCCTACATAGTTAGCACAATTACATTTACTTAAATTGAGCGTTAAAAGTTCATATTGATGATCCATCAAAGACTATAGAATAACACTTAATGGGACTTTGGTTATATTCTGTAACTAATGTTGATACACTGCCACAATACGAAGGTTGTATTTTATGGGTGCAACAGCTTGTCACTGGCAGTCCCTTATGAAAATGAAGCATTACTACAGTGACCATAGTTCAGCTAGGCCTATAGTATTTGTATATTTCCATGGTTATCACTACAAGTAAACATTTTAACCATGTTTAAACAAAACTATAATAGAATAAGTTGCAATTAAGGTATATTGAATGTTAAAATAACTGTCAAATATAATGTTAAGTGGGTATCAATACCCATTTTACTCTTTGTAATTCAATAATTTAAGAAATTTTAAAAATTACGAATTCAGATTAGAGGTATTGTATCGGTATCGATATCAGCGATATTGGCCTTGAAGGTATCGGTATTGTATCGAAAAGAAAATAAGTGGCATCACCCATCCCTATTCATACAACATAATATCTAAATTATATATATATATTATATATATATATATATATAAATAATGTATATATGTGTATATGTGTGTGTGTGTGTGTGTATAGACAGATAAAATACTGTAAATGATAAAATAATTTGAGCTACAAACTAGTGTGTATGACTACGTTAACAAATTAAAATAATACAAGTAATAGCTTGTATTTGCAATATCAAGCAACATAACGTTGTTTTGTGAAACATAACGAGTTTCCTTTTATTATAGTCCAGATGATACAGAAATAAATATATATTACACATGGCACTAACAAAGCCTCCTATTTTTCATTCAATACCTCATTTTGACTACTTGTCTACTTATACTTTGGTCTATTGGACTCATAACACACAAATACAAACTAACAAATAACACTTCATAGATTTCACTGCACCGAAAGTGACTGGAGTCTTGAACTTGACATCTGGACAATGTTCCTGCAGCTGTCAAGAGCACCGGGCTATATTTACAGCCTCTGCCAGAGAACTCACTCATCTGCTGCGTATGCCTGCAGAATGGCGCGGTGAACCTGCGGCCTTCCCGTCGCACATAAAAGAAATCTGATTATTCAGTCTTCTTACCGTTTAACCACACCGGTCTTGATTTTTATTTGTCGTATTCTTGGATCCGCCATTGTCCGTGTTGTTTGAAATAGTAAAACGGAAGGAAAAGCGGATAAATATGTTAACAATTAGATAGTAACAGCAGAAGCGCGCAGCTGAGATTAGCCTGATAGCACAGTGACACACCAACACACAGCAGAAAGTGTGCGCATGCGTAGATAAAACAGAGCATGTGACAACAGTTCAAAGATTAACTCCGTTTTTAATTTTAGTATATTTTATGGTGCAATTTATATAGGTTGTTTGCCACAAAGGGTGATAAAAAATAATGAAATAATACACTAAAAAGTAAACATACGGGTATCATTGTTATATTATGCTTTTTTAATTGTACAGGTAGGCTAAAGTATTATGTAAATATCACAGTAGCTTATGAATTTAGTACTATGGTATATATAAAGGTGTATATATAATGTCGGGTATATATATTATATATTATATAGTGTATATAAAGGTATAATGTCGTTTTTATTCTACAACTGATTATTAGCCTACTGAATCTGTTATTTTCAAATTACATGTAGGCAAAATCATATGTTGCTACCATTAATAATTAAAATAAACATTTAATAGACCTATATGTAAACAGACCTGTTAATTACGGCATAAATTATATTATTGGCCAACAATTGTCTTAATTATTTATGTGGGTTAGGCTTTAAAAAGTAACATTTATTAATTTATACATAAATATTTTATTATTTTACTTCATTACTGTTGTTGTATTAGTAGGCTGTCATTGCTTTGGTCAGTGGTGTGACCGGGCTGGACTGTCGACTGTGTGATCTACTCCTCACAGCCACTGGAAGCACAGTGGACATCATAGACACCTCGATTGCCGGAGGTAATGTTTTAGACTGGAGCAGGTAAAGT